>NC_092162.1:70195133-70252633 GCF_045791955.1 Oncorhynchus clarkii lewisi
AGAGAGAGAGAGAGAGAGAGAGAGAGAGAGAGAGAGAAAGAAAGAAAGAAAGAAAGAAAGAGAAAGAGAGAGAGAGATAGATGAACCTGGAGAAGAGTCCCCTAAGCAAGCTGTTCTTGGGGATCTCTTCAAAAACACAAACAGACCCCACAGAGCATCAGGACAGCAGCACAATTAGACTCAACCAAAACATTCAGGGGGGAAATAATCAAATAAATAGAAAAGCAGCCAACAAGTGCTCAGCATATGTGGGAACTCCTTCAAGACTGTTGGAAAAGCATTCCAGCTGAAGATGGTTGAGAGAATGCCCAGAGTGTGCAAAGCTGTCATCAAGGCAAAGGGATGACGACTTTGAAGAATCTCATAAAATAAAATATATTTTGATTTGTTTAACTTTTTTTTTAAAGTTACTACACCATTCTTTTAAAATGTAGAAAAAAAGTAAAAAAATAAAGAAGAACCTTGGAAGGAATAGGTGTCTCCAAACATCTGACTGGTACATGTACTGACTCAGCTCGTTTTGATATTTCTTAACTTCTTCATTGTCTTTCTTCTTTGTTTTCTTCTTTTGTTTACTTTGAGTAAAGTGTGTATTGTTATTGTATTGCTAGATATCGATGTATTGTTATTGTATTGTTAGATATTGTTGTATTGTTATTGTATTGCTAGATATTGATGTATTGTTGGAATTAGAAACATAAATATTTCATTGCACCTGCAATAACATCTGTCAGACTGTGTACCAATAAACTTTGATTTGATTTGGTTTGAGAGGGAGCGAGAGAGATGGAAAGAGAGAGAGAGAGACAGAGACAGAGAGAGAGAGAGCGAGAGATGCCATGTATAAAAGGGCAGGCCTGGGTGAACAAACACTGTACCTTTCAACCTGTCAACTCTGGCATGTTAGACAGCCACTTACTAACAATAACAGCCAGGACCCAGACCACGTGCTCTTTCTCTCTCTCTCTCTCTCTCTCTCTTGCTCTCTCTTTCTCTTTCTCTTTCTCTCTCTCTTTCTCTCTCTCTCTCTTTCTCTCTCTCTCTCTCTCTCTTTCTCTCTCTCTCTCTCTCTCTCTCTCTTTCTATCTCTCTCTCTCTCTCTCTCTTTATCTTTCTCTCTCTCTCTCTCTCTCTCTCTCTCTCTCTCTCTCTCTCTCTCTCTCTCTCTCTCTTTCTCTCTCTCTCTCTCTCTCTCTTTCTCTCTCTCTTTCTCTCTCTCTCTCTCTCTCTCTCTCTCTCTCTCTCTCTCTCTCTCTCTCTCTCTCTTTATCTTCTCTCTCTCTCTCTCTCTCTCTCTCTCTCTCTCTCTCCCCATCTCCCTCTCTGTTTCTCTCTCCCCATCTCCCTCTCTCTCTCTCTCTCTCTCTCCGCCCCTCACCTCCCTGGTGTTATGGCTGCCTGGCCTGCAGCAGCTGAGATCCACCCTTGTGTTATGGCTGCCTGACCTGCAGCATCTGATATCCACCCTTGTGTTATGGCTGCCTGGCCTGCAGCAGCTGAGATCCACCCTGGTGTTATGGCTGCCTGGCCTGCAGCAGCTGAGATCCACCCTCGTGTTATGGCTGCCTGGCCTGCAACAGCTGAGATCCTCTCATACAAACCCAACATAATCCTCCAGTTTACCAGGCTAAAAAGGGACAGTGAGTCAGTACTGTACTGAACTGAATACACAAGGATGACAGGTCCCTTGTGAGAATGCGAGAGTGGTTATTTGGAGCCTTGGTTTCCCTCCCTGTGTCTTCTGTCTCTAGTCTACTCTACTGGATCTCAGCACTACTAACCCATTGGGCACACAATGGTTGAATCAACATTGTTTCAACGTAATTTGTCAACATATTGGGGGCATGGAATCAACGTGGAAAATTAGAATCTCCAAATCTCCGAGCTGATTCGGTGATCAATCTGTCTGGTTGGAATCTCAGAGCTGACTAGGTGATCAATCTGTCTGGTTAGAATCTCAGAGTTGACTAGGTGATCAATCTGTCTGGTTGGAATCTCAGAGCTGACTAGCTGATCAATCTGTCTGGTTGGAATCTCAAAGCTGACTAGGTGATAAATCTGTCTGGTTGGAATCTCAGAGCTGACTAGCTGATCAATCTGTCTGGTTGGAATCTCAAAGCTGACTAGCTGATCAATCTGTCTGGTTGGAATCTCAGAGCTGACTAGGTGATCAATCTGTCTGGTTAGAATCTCAGAGTTGACTAGGTGATCAATCTGTCTGGTTGGAATCTCAGAGCTGACTCGGTGATCAATCTGTCTGGTTAGAATCTCAGAGTTGACTAGGTGATCAATCTGTCTGGTTGGAATCTCAGAGCTGACTAGGTGATCAATCTGTCTGGTTAGAATCTCAGAGTTGACTAGGTGATCAATCTGTCTGGTTGGAATCTCAGAGTTGACTAGGTGATCAATCTGTCTGGTTGGAATCTCAGAGTTGACTAGGTGATCAATCTGTCTGGTTAGAATCTCAGAGGTTAATTTTAATAGAACTGTAGTATGTAATAGATCCATGGTTTAAGATTTATATTTACATTTATATTTGAGTCGTTTATCAGATGTTCTTCTCACAGAGATCACATAATCCCTTCATTATTTATCTATTACATATTTAGTTATTTATTACCCAGAACTAAAATGTTGCACAACATGGTATGTTTACGTAGTCAGTCGATAGATTAATTCATTATAGTATCTCTAGTGGTTCTTATCCAGAAAGACTACAGTTAGTGCATTCAACTAAATGAGGTATAACGCACAGATCCTGATATTATCTTCAAGATGCTTTACAGAGAGGTTTGAAGAGTACATGTGAACAACTCATGCGAAGGCCTTTAATGCTTGTCTCAGACCAAGGCCAACAGCACTGTATGCTGGAAAATTTTCACGTGGGAAGCAACCCGTCTGCCTAGTTGATGCAAATCCCTCTTTTATGCAGATGACGTACGTGTACCACTCTGACAGCGTAACGCCTGAACACCTGTCGGGGTCTGGACTTAGTTTGGTGTAGTGGTCTCTGCTGTCAACACTGACATGGGTACAACAAATCTTCAGCCTGTTGCTAAGCGATGGGAGGAGGGACGTGTTAGGGATTACAATAAGTGTTGTTTGTGTAGTATCCTCATCATCGTGATCACCGTCATCGTTGTTATCAATGAGTAACCTTGCCTAAGACTTGAGTTAGCTCCCTGAGCTATTGGAGCAAATTGGAACCTGAGCCCTGAATAAAACACCCTGCTTTACTTGACTACCTCACGACACTAACACCTGGCCTTGCTATTGTTCTCTTCTCTCTCAGCCCAATCAGTCTATTAATAGATGAACTAACCTCCATTTGTGTTGGAAAATCATTCCAGGTGACTACCTCATTTCTTTTTATTTCTTTATCCATTATTTTTACCAGGTAAGTTGACTGAGAACGTGTTCAACGCAGCAACGACCTGGGGAATAGTTACAGGGGAGAGGAGGGGAATGAATGAGCCAATTGTAAACTGGGGATTATTAGGTGACCGTGATGGTTTGAGGGACAGATTGGGAATTTAGCCAGGACACCGGGGTTAACACCCTTACGATAAGTGCCATGGGATCTTTAATGACCTCAGAGTCAGGACACCTGTTTAACGTCCCATCCGAAAGACGGCACCCTACACAGGGCAGTGTCCCCAATCACTGCCATGGGGCATTGAGACATTTTTTTTTAGACCAGAGGAAAGAGTGCCTCCTACTAGCCCTCCAACACCACTTCCAGCAGCATCTGGTCTCCCATCCAGGAACTGACCAGGACCAACCCTGCTTAGCTTCAGAAGCAAGCCAGCAGTGGTATGCAGGGTGGTATGCGGGGTGGTATGCTGGGTGGTATGCTGGATGGTATGCAGGGTGGTATGCTGGGTGGTATGCTGGGTGGTATGCTGGGTGGTATGCGGGGTGGTATGCTGGGTGGTATGCTGGGTGGTATGCAGGGTGGTATGCGGGGTGGTATGCGGGGTGGTATGCAGGGTGGTATGCTGGGTGGTATGCAGGGTGGTATGCAGGGTGGTATGCAGGGTGGTATGCTGCTGGCATATCACCCTGATGAAGCTGGTTGAGAGAATGCCAAGAGTGTGCAAAGCTGTCATCAAGGCAAAGGGTGGCTACTTTGAAGAATCTCAAATATAAAATATATTTTGATTTGTTTAACACTTTTTTTTGGTTACTACATGATTCCACGTGTTATTTTGTCACGTCCGTCGTTGAATGAATGAGACCGAAGCGCAGTGTGGAAAGTGATAATTTAATGATAATTTAATAATGAAACCCAGAAAGAAAAAAGAAAAAAAAGATAAACGAATGCAAAGTTCTGCTAGACAGCTACTGTGGAAAAACAAGATCCCACAAACTAAGGTGGAAAACAGGCTGCCTAAGTATGATTCCCAATCAGAGACAACGATAGACAGCTGCCTCTGATTGGGAACCATACCCGGCCAACAAAGAAATAGAAAACTAGAATGCCCACCCAAATCTCACCCCGACCTAACCAGATAGAGAAATAAAAAAGTCTCTCTAAGGTCAGGGCGTGACATATTTCATAGTGTTGATGTCTTCACTACTATTCTTCAATGTAGAAAATAGTTTTAAAAAATAAAGAAAAACCCTGGAGTATGTGTGTCCAAATGTTTGACTGGTACTGTATGTGATTGGACGCAGAATACCATTATACAGATACAGTAGAGGGAAATAGGATCTCACCAATCCGTTCTCAGCCATCAAGTCATCTGCAGCTATAAGAAAAAAAAAGGACTAGATTGGCTGGTGAGTGATGATGAAGGCTATAGACAGGCGTTTTACATTGAAACACTGCAGTAGGAGACAACAGTGCCGTTACCAGCATGCAGGTCAATTATTCATCTGAGGATGAGTTTTTTGGGATTGTCACTGTCTGCCACATCTTAAATATTTAAATGGAGGTACTGCATTATGGAATAGGAAAGTATTTTTTTATCACGTCCTTGTCATTCTGCTGCCCTTGGCGAGACGAGAATATTCCCAGTAAGCAGAATGACGTTTAAAAGACATCTAAAAAACAAAGGTACAGTGTATTCAGAAAGTATTCACACCCCTCGACTTTTTCCACATTTTGTTACGTTATACCGCCTTATTCAAAAAAATTATAATTTAAGCGCATTAATCTACACACAATACCCCATAATGATTTTTTTGCAAATGTTAAAAATAAAAGTGAAATATTCCATTTACATAAGTATTCAGACCCTTTACTCAGTACTTTGTTGAAGCACCTTTGGCAGCACTACAAGCTTGGCACACCTGTATTTTGGGGAGTTTCTCCCATTTTTCTCTGCAGATCTTCTCAAGCTCTGTCAGGTCGTATGGGCAGCGTCTCTCCAGGGATGTTCGATCAGGTTCAAGTCCGGGCTCTGGCTGGGCCTCTCAAAGACATTCAGAGACTTGTTCCGAAGCCACTCCTAAGTTGTCTTGGCTGTGTGCTTAGGGTCATTGTCCTGTTGGAAGGTGAACCTTTGCCCCAGTCTGAGGTCCTGAGCACTCTGGAGCAGGTTTTCATCAAGAATCTCTCCTAGAGAATTCTCTTCGATAATAGTCACAGCCGTGTAACCCCCCCCCCCCCCCCCCAACCAGATACCTCGTCGGCCCTGAAAGGACTTCACTGGACTCTATGTAAACTGGAAACCATACATCCTGAGGCTGCATTTATTGTAGCTGGGGATTTTAACAAAGCTAACCTAAGATCAATACTCCCTAAATTCTATTAGCATATCGAATGCGCAACACGAGCTGGCAGAATTCTGGATCATTGCTACTCAAACTTCTACGATGCATACAAAGCCCTCCCGCGCCCAGCCTTCGGCAAATCTGACCATGAATCCATTTTGTTGCTCCCAGCCTACAGACAGAAACTGAAACAGGAAACGCCCATGCTCAGGTCAATACAACGCTGGTCTGACCAATCGTATTCCACGCTTCGAGATTGCTTCGATCACGTGGATCGCCTCAGACAACAACATTGATGTATACGCTGACTCGGTGAGCGAGTTTATTAGCAAGTGCATCAGAGATGTCGTACCCGCTGTGACTATTAAAACCTTGCCTAACCAGAAACCGTGGATTAATGGCAGCATTAGCGCAGAAATGAATGCGCGAACCACCGCGTTTAACCATGGCAAGATGACCGGAAACATGACCGAATACAAACAGTGCAGCTATTCCCTCCGCAAGGCAATCAGTGCAGCTATTCCCTCCACATGGCAATCAAACAAGAAAAGTGTCAATATAGAGACAAAGTAGAGTAGCAATTCAACGGCTCAAACACGAGACGTATGCAGCAGGATCTACAGACAATCACGGATTACAAAAAGAAAACCAGACCCGTCGCGGACTACAACGTCTTGCTCCCAGACAAATTAAACAACTTCTTTGCTCGCTTTGAGGACAATACAGTGCCACTGACACGGCTCGCTACCAAAGCCTGTGGGCTCTCCTTCTCCGTGGCCAACATGAGTAAAACATTTAAACGTGTTAACGCTCGCAAGGCTGCAGACGGCATCCCTAGCCGCGTCTTGAGATCATGCGCAGACCAGCTGGCTGGTGTGTATACGGACGTATTCAACCAATCCCTATCCCAGTCTGTTATCCCCGCATGCTTCAAGATGGCCACCATTGTTCCTGTTCACAAGAAAGCTAAGGTAACTGAACTAAATGACTATCGCCCAATTGCACTCACTTCTGTCATCATGAAGTGCTTTGAGAGACTAGTCAAGGATCATATCACCCTACCTGACACCCTAGACCCACTCCAATTTGCATACCGCCCCTATAGGTCCACTGATGATGCAATCGCCATCACACTGTACACTGCCTTATCCCATCTGGACAATAGGAATACCTATGTAAGAATGCTGTTCATTGACTACAGCTCAGAATTTAACGCCATAGTACCCTCCAAACTCGTCATTAAGCTCAAGACCCAGGGTCTCGACCCCGCCCTGTGCAACTGGGTCCTGGACTTTCTGACAGGCCTCACCCAGGTGGTGAAGGTAGGAAACAACACCTCCACCTCGCTGATCCTCAACACTGGGGCCCCACAAGGGTGTGTTCTCAGCCCTCTCATGAATTCCCTGTTCACCCATGACTGTGTGGCCATGCATGCTTCCAACTCAATCATCAAATTTGCAGACGACACTACAGTGGTAGGCCTGATTACCAACAACGAAAGACAAGACGGCTTACAGGGCGGAGGTGAGGGCCCTCTGAGTGTGGTGTCAGAAAAATAACCTCTCACTCAACGTCAACAAAACAAAGGATAGGAAACAGCAGAGGGAGCCCTTCGACCTGATGGCTTGGTTTTTGCTCCGACATGCAGTGTCAACTGTGGAACCTTATATAGACAGGTGTGTGCCTTTCCAAATCATGTCCAATCAATTGAATTTGCCACTGGTGGAATCCAATCAAGTTGTAGAAACATCTCAAGAATTCTCAATGGAAACCGTTGTGATTGGTTCATTCCATATTGTCCGTTTTACATTGACCTGTCCTGTTTTTAGAATATGTTGTTTGTCAACATGACAGCGCTTTTTTGTTGTTGATTGGGAATGGACAAGCAAAATATTTTGCACTCTTGCCTTAAACAAAGTGGGCACTGCTTATCACCGGGCGGCATCAACGCTCAGCTAAAAAGCCCTCATGTCACCGGTTGAGAACAATTGGCATTGTTTTTGGGTATAATTATGTGAGGTTTTCTGTGTTGTTGGAGAGGTGTGTCTTGGTCGGTTAAACTCAGAATATGCCACCCTTGTCAATCTGCTGCCATAGGCGGCTGCCTAATCATGCCTAATGAGAAGGCCGGCCGTGAATGTGGTTCAGGCCGCCATCATGACTGGCCTGCGTTCATCGGAAGGCCGTAATTACCTCTCTATCTCTCTCTCTCTCTCTCTCTCTCTCTCTCTCTCTCTCTCTCTTTTCTCCCTCTCTCTCTCTCCCTCTCCCTCTCTATCACTCTCTCTCCCCCTCTCTCCCCCTCTCTCTCTCTCTCTCTCTCTCTCTCTCTCTCTCCCTCTCTATCACTCTCTCTCTCTCTTTCTCCCTCTCTCTCTCCCTCTCCCTCTCTATCACTCTCTCGCTCTCTCTCTCTCTCCCCATCTCTCTCTCCCCCAATCTCTCTCTCTCTCTCTCTGTTGTTATAGGGTCGGTTTCCGGCAGCAGAACCCCTAAGTGATCTGGTTACATGGAGAGCAAAGGGAGGTAAAGTGGAGGCTGAGTACCACCACCACCGTACAGTCAGTTACTAGGCAACGCTGTCCTCGTCACAGCAGGAAAGAGTCGCACTGAAGTCACAGCAGAAGAGTCGAACTGAACATTAATCACTTTGTGCGTCTTCAGATTTCAATTTCCTTCACATCTCAATTTCCTTAACATCTCAATTTCCTTCACATCTCAACGGTCTTCACATCTCAATTTCCTTCAAATCTCAATGACCTTATCATCTTAACGGTCTTCACATCTCAACGGTCTTCACATCTCAATGGTCTTCACATCTCAACGGTCTTCACATCTCAATTTCCTTCACATCTCAATGACCTTATCATCTCAACGGTCTTCACATCTCAACGGTCTTCACATCTCAACGGTCTTCACATCTCAACTGCCTTCACATCTCAACGGCCTTCACATCTCAACGGTCTTCACATCTCAACGGTCTTCACATCTCAATGGTCTTCACATCTCAACTGCCTTCACATCTCAATTTCCTTCACATCTCAATGACCTTATCATCTCAACTGCCTTCACATCTCAACTGCCTTCACATCTCAACGGCCTTCACATCTCAACGGTCTTCACATCTCAACGGTCTTCACATCTCAACGGTCTTCACATCTCAACTGCCTTCACATCTCAACGGCCTTCACATCTCAACGGTCTTCACATCTCAACGGTCTTCACATCTCAACGGTCTTCACATCTCAACGGTCTTCACATCTCAATGGTCTTCACATCTCAACGGTCTTCACATCTCAATTTCCTTCACATCTCAATGACCTTATCATCTCAACGGTCTTCACATCTCAACGGTCTTCACATCTCAACGGTCTTCACATCTCAACTGCCTTCACATCTCAACGGCCTTCACATCTCAACGGTCTTCACATCTCAACGGTCTTCACATCTCAATGGTCTTCACATCTCAACTGCCTTCACATCTCAATTTCCTTCACATCTCAATGACCTTATCATCTCAACTGCCTTCACATCTCAACTGCCTTCACATCTCAACGGCCTTCACATCTCAACGGTCTTCACATCTCAACGGTCTTCACATCTCAACGGTCTTCACATCTCAACTGCCTTCACATCTCAACGGCCTTCACATCTCAACGGTCTTCACATCTCAACGGTCTTCACATCTCAACGGTCTTCACATCTCAAAGGTCTTCACATCTCAACGGCCTTCACATCTCAACGGCCTTCACATCTCAACGGTCTTCACATCTCAACTGCCTTCACATCTCAACGGCCTTCACATCTCAACGGCCTTCACATCTCAACGGTCTTCACATCTCAACGGCCTTCACATCTCAATTTCCTTCACATCTCAACAGTCTTCATATCTCAACGGCCTTCACATCTCAATGACCTTCACATCTCAACGGCCTTCACATCGCAATGACCTTCACATCTCAACAGTCTTCACATCTCAACGGTCTTCACATTTCAACGGTCTTCACATCTCAACGGTCTTCACATCTCAACTGCCTTCACATCTCAACGGCCTTCACATCTCAATGGTCTTCACATCTCAACGGTCTTCACATCTCAACGGTCTTCACATCTCAATTTCCTTCACATCTCAATGACCTTATCATCTCAACGGTCTTCACATCTCAACGGTCTTCACATCTCAACGGTCTTCACATCTCAACTGCCTTCACATCTCAACGGCCTTCACATCTCAACGGTCTTCACATCTCAACGGTCTTCACATCTCAATGGTCTTCACATCTCAACGGTCTTCACATCTCAATTTCCTTCACATCTCAATGACCTTATCATCTCAACGGTCTTCACATCTCAATGGTCTTCACATCTCAACGGTCTTCACATCTCAACTGCCTTCACATCTCAACGGCCTTCACATCTCAACGGTCTTCACATCTCAACGGTTTTCACATCTCAACTGCCTTCACATCTCAACGGCCTTCACATCTCAACGGTCTTCACATCTCAACGGCCTTCACATCTCAACGGTCTTCACATCTCAACGGCCTTCACATCTCAACGGTCTTCACATCTCAACGGCCTTCACATCTCAATGGTCTTCACATCTCAACGGTCTTCACATCTCAACGGCCTTCACATCTCAATGACCTTCACATCTCAAAGTCAGACAGAAATACGTTTCTTCATAACAAACTAAGGCTGATTTAAATGGATGCCATAAAACAAATATACAGCGCCAGAATTCTGAAGTTCAGCACCACAGGGCAGTAACTGTCTCAGGGGCATCCCTGCAGAGACTAAATTGCTTTTTATTTTTTTGATGTGACCCAATCCGGCACCCATAGCCTTGCCAAATAAGGCCCAGTATAGCAGCATTTACAATTCCCAAAGCTCATATAAGCTGGTGGTGAGCAAACCAACCTGCCTGATTAGGATGATCAGTTTTCCCTGATCCTCGGCTCTGTGTATCCATCAATCCAAAATGGGATCAATCACAGAGTAAACACTCCTAGTAAACACGGCTTGCCTGCAAAGTCAATTTATTTTATTTATTTATAAAGCCCTTCTTACATCAGCTGATATCTCAAAGTGCTGTACAGAAACAAGTTTGTAAGCAGGTTTGGTGTGGATTCAATGTGACTGTGTTGTGTACTAACTTGGATCCTTCCTGTCTCTCTCCCTGTCTCCTTCCCTATCTCCCTCCCGGTCTGCCTCCCTCCCTGTCTGCCTCCCTGTCTGTCTCCCTCCCTGTCTGTCTCCCTGTCTGTCTTCCTGTCTCCCTGTCTGTCACCATCGCTGTCTCCCAGTCTGTGTACCTGTCTGTCTCCCTCCCTGTCTCCCTCTCCCTGTCTCAACAGGGCCAGTCATCACAGGGTAAATACTAACTGAGATCAACAGGGCCAGTCATCACAGGTTAAATACTAACTGAGATCAACAGGGCCAGTCATCACAGGATAAATACTAACTGAGATCAACAGGGCCAGTCATCACAGGATAAATACTAACTGAGATCAACAGGGCCAGTCATCACAGGATAAATACTAACTGAGATCAACAGGGCCAGTCATCACAGGGTAAATACTAACTGAGATCAACAGGGCCAGTCATCACAGGATAAATACTAACTGAGATCAACAGGGCCAGTCATCACAGGGTAAATACTAACTGAGATCAACAGGGCCAGTCATCACAGGATAAATACTAACTGAGATCAACAGGGCCAGTCATCACAGGATAAATACTAACTGAGATCAACAGGGCCAGTCATCACAGGGTAAATACTAACTGAGATCAACAGGGCCAGTCATCACAGGGTAAATACTGAGATCAACAGGGCCAGTCATCACAGGATAAATACTAACTGAGATCAACAGGGCCAGTCATCACAGGATAAATACTAACTGAGATCAACAGGGCCAGTCATCACAGGGTAAATACTAACTGAGATCAAGGGATATAAAGTAGGTGTTTATGTGTAACTCTGTGTTGTTGTTTTTGTCGCACTGCTTTGTTTATTTTGGCCAGGTCGCAGTTGTAAATGAGAACTTCTTCTCAACTGGCCTACCTGATTAAATAAAGGTGAAATAAAAAAATACATATTTTAAAATATATAAGAAATGCTTATGTGATAATAAATGGATGTGTAGTATGTTTATGAGTGTTATGAAATCATTATGTAGGTACCTTTCAGATAAGGTGTTTATCAAAATAATGATCTAGTTCTCTCCAACAGATACAAGTGAGGAAAGGATACTGTCGATACAGGATTCAGGCCCCCAGTCTTATGTGGTATTGGGAGTCGATACAGGATTCAGGCCCCCAGTCTTATGTGGTATTGTGAGTCGATACCGGATTCAGGCCCCCAGTCTTATGTGGTATTGGGAGTCGATACAGGATTCAGGCCCCCAGTCCTATGTGGTATTGTGAGTCGATACAGGATTCAGGCCCCCAGTCTTATGTGGTATTGGGAGTCGATACAGGATTCAGGCCCCCAGTCCTATGTGGTATTGTGAGTCGATACTGTCTTATGTGGTATTGTGAGTCGATACTGTCTTATGTGGTATTGTGAGTCGATACAGTCTTATGTGGTATTGTGAGTCGATACTGTCTTATGTGGTATTGTGAGTCGATACAGTCTTATGTGGTATTGTGAGTCGATACTGTCTTATGTGGTATTGTGAGTCAATACAGTCCTACGTGATATTGGGAGTCGATACTGTCTTATGTGGTATTGTGAGTCGATACAGGATTCAGGCCCCCAGTCCTATGTGGTATTGTGATTCGATACAGGATTCAGGTCCCCAGTCTTATGTGGTATTGTGAGTCGATACAGTCTTATGTGGTATTGTGAGTCGATACTGTCTTATGTGGTATTGTGAGTCGATACTGTCTTATGTGGTATTGTGAGTCGATACTGTCTTATGTGGTATTGTGAGTCGATACTGTCTTATGTGGTATTGTGAGTCGATACAGTCTTATGTGGTATTGTGAGTCGATACAGGATTCAGGCCCCCAGTCCTATGTGGTATTGTGAGTCGATACCGGATTCAGGCCCCCAGTCCTATGTGGTATTGTGAGTCGATACAGGATTCAGGCCCCCAGTCTTATGTGGTATTGGGAGTCGATACAGGATTCAGGCCCCCAGTCCTATGTGGTATTGTGAGTCGATACTGTCTTATGTGGTATTGTGAGTCGATACAGTCTTATGTGGTATTGTGAGTCGATACTGTCTTATGTGGTATTGTGAGTCGATACTGTCTTATGTGGTATTGTGAGTCGATACAGTCTTATGTGGTATTGTGAGTCGATACTGTCTTATGTGGTATTGTGAGTCGATACAGGATTCAGGCCCCCAGTCTTATGTGGTATTGTGAGTCGATACCGGATTCAGGCCCCCAGTCTTATGTGGTATTGGGAGTCGATACAGGATTCAGGCCCCCAGTCCTATGTGGTATTGTGAGTCGATACAGGATTCAGGCCCCCAGTCTTATGTGGTATTGGGAGTCGATACAGGATTCAGGCCCCCAGTCCTATGTGGTATTGTGAGTCGATACTGTCTTATGTGGTATTGTGAGTCGATACTGTCTTATGTGGTATTGTGAGTCGATACAGTCTTATGTGGTATTGTGAGTCGATACTGTCTTATGTGGTATTGTGAGTCGATACAGTCTTATGTGGTATTGTGAGTCGATACTGTCTTATGTGGTATTGTGAGTCAATACAGTCCTACGTGATATTGGGAGTCGATACTGTCTTATGTGGTATTGTGAGTCGATACAGGATTCAGGCCCCCAGTCCTATGTGGTATTGTGATTCGATACAGGATTCAGGTCCCCAGTCTTATGTGGTATTGTGAGTCGATACAGTCTTATGTGGTATTGTGAGTCGATACTGTCTTATGTGGTATTGTGAGTCGATACTGTCTTATGTGGTATTGTGAGTCGATACTGTCTTATGTGGTATTGTGAGTCGATACTGTCTTATGTGGTATTGTGAGTCGATACAGTCTTATGTGGTATTGTGAGTCGATACAGGATTCAGGCCCCCAGTCCTATGTGGTATTGTGAGTCGATACCGGATTCAGGCCCCCAGTCCTATGTGGTATTGTGAGTCGATACAGGATTCAGGCCCCCAGTCTTATGTGGTATTGGGAGTCGATACAGGATTCAGGCCCCCAGTCCTATGTGGTATTGTGAGTCGATACTGTCTTATGTGGTATTGTGAGTCGATACAGTCTTATGTGGTATTGTGAGTCGATACTGTCTTATGTGGTATTGTGAGTCGATACTGTCTTATGTGGTATTGTGAGTCGATACAGTCTTATGTGGTATTGTGAGTCGATACTGTCTTATGTGGTATTGTGAGTCGATACTGTCTTATGTGGTATTGTGAGTCGATACAGTCCTACGTGGTATTGTGAGTCGATACAGGATTCAGGCCCCCAGTCTTATGTGGTATTGTGAGTCGATACAGGATTCAGGCCCCCAGTCCTATGTGGTATTGGGAGTCGATACAGGATTCAGGCTACCAGTCCTATGTGGTATTGGGAGTCGATACAGGATTCAGGCCCCCAGTCCTATGTGTTATTGGGAGTCGATACAGGATTAAGGCCCCCAGTCCTATGTGGTATTGTGAGTCGATACAGGATTAAGGCCCCCAGTCCTATGTGGTATTGTGAGTCGATACAGGATTCAGGCCCCCAGTCCTATGTGGTATTGTGAGTCAATACAGGATTCAGGCCCCCAGTCCTATGTGTTATTGGGAGTCGATACAGGATTAAGGCCCCCAGTCCTATGTGGTATTGTGAGTCGATACAGGATTAAGGCCCCCAGTCCTATGTGGTATTGTGAGTCGATACAGGATTAAGGCCCCCAGTCCTATGTGTTATTGGGAGTCGATACAGGATTAAGGCCCCCAGTCCCAAAGTGGTATTGTGAGTCGATACAGGATTCAGGCCCCCAGTCCTATGTGGTATTGTGAGTCGATACAGGATTAAGGCCCCCAGTCCTATGTGTTATTGGGAGTCGATACAGGATTAAGGCCCCCAGTCCCAAAGTGGTATTGTGAGTCGATACAGGATTCAGGCCCCCAGTCCTATGTGGTATTGGGAGTCGATACAGGATTCAGGCCCCCAGTCCTATGTGGTATTGGGAGTCGATACAGGATTCAGGCCCCCAGTCCTATGTGGTATTGTGAGTCGATACAGGATTCAGGCCCCCAGTCCTATGTGGTATTGTGAGTCGATACAGGATTCAGGCCCCCAGTCCTATGTGGTATTGTGAGTCAATACAGGATTCAGGCCCCCAGTCCTATGTGGTATTGTGAGTCAATACAGGATTCAGGCCCCCAGTCCTATGTGGTATTGTGAGTCAATACAGGATTCAGGCCCCCAGTCCTATGTGGTATTGGGAGTCGATACAGGATTCAGGCCCCCAGTCCTATGTGGTATTGTGAGTCGATACAGGATTCAGGCCCCCAGTCCTATGTGTTATTGGGAGTCGATACAGGATTCAGGCCCCCAGTCCTATGTGGTATTGTGAGTCAATACAGGATTCAGGCCCCCAGTCCTATGTGGTATTGTGAGTCAATACAGGATTCAGGCCCCCAGTCCTATGTGGTATTGTGAGTCAATACAGGATTCAGGCCCCCAGTCCTATGTGTTATTGGGAGTCGATACAGGATTCAGGCCCCCAGTCCTATGTGGTATTGTGAGTCGATACAGGATTCAGGCCCCCAGTCCTATGTGGTATTGGGAGTCGATACAGGATTCAGGCCCCCAGTCCTATGTGGTATTGTGAGTCAATACAGGATTCAGGCCCCCAGTCCTATGTGGTATTGGGAGTCGATACAGGATTCAGGCCCCCAGTCCTATGTGGTATTGTGAGTCAATACTGTCTTATGTGTTTAACAGTAAAAAAGTAAACACTTAATGTGTGTGTAAGGCCTTGACTGCAATAACAAGCATTCAGAAACACTCACCCTCTAAAAACAAGTATCTCACCGTTGCAGCCTGCTATAGACCACCCTCTGCCCCCAGCTGTGCTCTGGACACCATATGTGAACTGATTGCCCCCCATCTATCTTCAGAGCTTGTGCTGCTAGGCGACCTAAACTGGAACATGCTTAACACCCCAGCCATCCTACAATCTAAGCTTGATGCCCTCAATCTCACACAAATTATCAATTAACCTACCAGGTACCTCCCCAAAGCCTTATACACGGGCACCCTCATAGTTATTATCCTAACCAACTTGCCCTCTAAATACACCTCTGCTGTCTTCAACCAAGATCTCAGCGATCACTGCCTCATTGCCTGCATCCGTAATGGGTCAGCGGTCAAACGACCTCCACTCATCACTGTCAAACGCTCCCTGAAACACTTCAGCGAGCAGGCCTCTCTAATCGACCTGGCCGGGGTATCCTGGAAGGATATTGATCTCATCCCGTCAGTAGAGGATGCCTGGTTATTTTTTTTAAATGCCTTCCTAACCATCTTAAATAAGCATGCCCCATTCAAGAAATTTAGAACCAGGAACAGATATAGCCCTTGGTTCTCCCCAGACCTGACTGCCCTTAACCAACACAAAAACATCCTATGACGTTCTGCATTAGCATCGAACAGCCCCTGTGATATGCAGCTGTTCAGGGAAGCTAGAAACCATTATACACAGACAGTTAGAAAAGCCAAGGCTAGCTTTTTCAAGCAAAAATTTGCTTCCTGCAACACTAACTCAAAAAAGTTCTGGGACACTGTAAAGTCCATGGAGAATAAGAACATCTCCTCCCAGCTGCCCACTGCACTGAAGATAGGAAACACTGTCACCACTGATAAATCCACTATAATTAAGAATTTCAATAAGCATTTTTCTACGGCTGGCCATGCTTTCCACCTGGCTACTCCTACCCCGGTCAACAGCACTGCACCCCACACAGCAACTCGCCCAAGCCTTCCCCATTTCTCCTTCTCCCAAATCCAGTCAGCGGATGTTCTGAAAGAGCTGCAAAATCTGGACCCCTACAAATCAGCCGGGCTAGACAATCTGGACCCTTTCTTTCTAAAATGATTTGCCGAAATTGTTGCCACCCCTATTACTAGCCTGTTCAACTTCTCTTTCGTGTTGTCTGAGATTCCCAAAGATTGGAAAGCAGCTGCGGTCATCCCCCTCTTCAAAGGGGGGAACACTTTTGACCCAAACTGCTACAGACCTATATCTATCCTACCCTGCCTTTCTAAGGTCTTCGAAAGCCAAGTCAACAAACAGATTACCAACCATTTCGAATCTCACCATACCTTCTCTGCTATGCAATCTGGTTTCAGAGCTGGTCATGGGTGCACCTCAGCCACGCTCAAGGTCCTAAACGATATCTTAACCGCCATCGATAAGAAACATTACTGTGCAGCCGTATTCATTGATCTGGCAAAGGCTTTCGACTCTGTCAATCACCACATCCTCATCGGCAGACTCGACAGCCTTGGTTTCTCAAATGATTGCCTCACCTGGTTCACCAACTACTTCTCTGATAGAGTTCAGTGTGTCAAATCGGAGGGTCTGCTGTCCGGACCTCTGGCAGTCTCTATGGGGGTGCCACAGGGTCCAATTATTGGACCGACTCTCTTCTCTGTATACATCAATGATGTCGCTCTTGCTGCTGGTGAGTCTCTGATCCACCTCTACGCAGACGACACCATTCTGTATACTTCTGGCCCTTCTTTGGACACTGTGTTAACAACCCTCCAGGCAAGCTTCAATGCCATACGACTCTCCTTCCGTGGCCTCCAATTGCTCTTAAATACAAGTAAAACTAAATGCCTGCTCTTCAACCGATCGCTGCCTGCACCTGCCCGCCTGTCCAACATCACTACTCTGGACGGCTCTGACTTAGAATACGTGGACAACTACAAATACCTAGGTGTCTGGTTAGACTGTAAACTCTCCTTCCAGACCCACATCAAACATCTCCAATCCAAAGTTAAATCTAGAATTGGCTTCCTATTTCGCAACAAAGCATCCTTCACTCATGCTGCCAAACATACCCTTGTAAAACTGACCATCCTACCAATCCTCGACTTCGGCGATGTCCTTTACAAAATAGCCTCCAATACCCTACTCAACAAATTGGATGCAGTCTATCACAGTGCAATCCGTTTTGTCACCAAAGCCCCATATACTACCCACCATTGTGACCTGTACGCTCTCGTTGGCTGGCCCTCGCTTCATACTCATCGCCAAACCCACTGGCTCCATGTCATCTACAAGATCCTGCTAGGTAAAGTCCCCCCTTATCTCATCTTGCTGGTCACCATAGCATCACCCACCTGTAGCACGCGCTCCAGCAGGTATATCTCTCTGGTCACCCCCAAAACCAATTCTTTCTTTGGCTGCCTCTCCTTCCAGTTCTCTGCTGCCAATGACTGGAACAAACTACAAAAATCTCTGAAACTGGAAACACTTATCTCCCTCACTAGCTTTAAGCACCAACTGTCAGAGCACCTCACAGATTACTGCACCTGTACATAGCCCACCTATAATTTAGCCCAAACAACTACCTCTTTCCCTACTGTATTTATTTTATTTATTTATTTTGCTCCTTTGCACCCCATTATTTGTATCTCTACTTTGCACATTCTTCCATTGCAAATCTACCATTCCAGTGTTTTACTTGCTATATTGTATTTACTTCGCCACCATAGCCTTTTTTTTTGCCTTTACCTCCCTTATCTCACCTCATTTGTTCACATCATATATAGACTTGTTTCTACTGTATTATTGACTGTATGTTTGTTTTACTCCATGTGTAACTCTGTGTTGTTGTATGTGTCGAACTGCATTGCTTTATCTTAGCCAGGTCGCAAACCTGTTCTCAACTTGCCTACCTGGTTAAATAAAGGTGAAATAAAATGTAAAAAATAAAAATAAAACCCTCACCTGAGATGAGCATATAGACTATTGTATAGACTGAGCTGAGGGTATAGACTGAGCTGAGAGTATAGACTATTGTATAAACTGAGCTGAGGGTATAGACCATTGCATAGACTGAGCTGAGTGTATAGACTATTGTATAGACTGAGCTGAGTGTATAGACTATTGTATAGACTCAGCTGAGGGTATAGACTATTGTATAGACTGAGCTGAGGGTATAGACTATTGCATAGACTGAGCTGAGTGTATAGACTATTGTATAGACTGAGCTGAGTGTATAGACTATTGTATAGACTGAGCTGAGGGTATAGACTATTGTATAGACTGAGCTGAGGGTATAGACTATTGTGTAAACTGAGCTGAGGGTATAGACTATTGTATAGACTGAGCCGAGGGTATAGAAGATGCGGAGAAGATGCATCTCATTCTGCACCCATGAATCTTGAGAAAAGATGACATTTCTACTAGTGTATCCTGGCCAGGGAGGGGACATGTTATGGGAAGGGAACTGGTCACTTTAACGCTCATTCTTTAGAACTGGACAGGAAGAGCGTCTTCTTTGTCTGTGTGAGGTTAGGATACAGTAGTAAGTCATTGTAGCCTAGTACTAGAGTAGCTTGTCTGGTACCCAGTGGAGTGTATTCATGGTTGCCATGGGAAGCCACCCTCCCCCCCACCCCCCCCAAAATAAATAATATATATATATATCTTATTCTCTCTGTATTTCATAATTTTCTTTCAATTCGCAAGAGGCTGAATGTATTTGACAGGAGAAAGCATCCGAGCGAGTTAAACAGCGCGCCTCTGTCTCTCTATGAGTAGGCCATCTATCTGATTCTGTCTGGTCCAAATGAGTATGACATTGTTGCCGCCCGTAGCGCTGAAGGCAAGGGCAGCCAGCGACCATCTGGCCTCCATTGACAAAGAAAGTGTGAAACATTTGCCAATCAGCGTTGAGCTTAACTTGAGTTGAGCTCAACTGTGAATGGTTCTGGCACACCAAAAAAAAAAAAGGTGTGAAGGGAAGCCATCTTGGATTTGGCTTCACTCCTATCAAATCCCATTGAGAGCAGACGTCATTGACAGAAAAACTAGAATTGTTGCATCTCGTTGTGGTGTTGTTCTCTGGTGGCTTGCTAGACAAAATGGGACCTTTTCCTAAATTAGCCATGGATGGAAATAGGGATGTGGACTTGTGGTTTTATTTCCCCGTTCTGGCCAATGGTTATAGCAGTGATTCTGATCCAACCATTCATTCATACATTGTTGAGCCCCTGGCCTGAGAGGATGTTAGTTCAATATGTAGCTAGATGTAGAAGGATAATGTTAACTAGCTGAAGTTGCCCATGAATGGAAGTTAGACTAGCGAGCAAGCATTTTAGCCTGGTAGCCAAGGACAACAAAAAATAAAAGCATGTACTGTATGACAGAGTGACAGACCATTTCATCAACTTGAAAGAGAGAAGGAAGGCATTGGTGTTTCTCCACAAGTAGGGTGAGTCAACATGTTTTTTTCTACTTGCACAAACACGTGCACACACAAACACGTGCACACACGCACACACATGACACACAGAAATCAGAACCATTAAACAACCACTAAATAGTTTGGGGTATATTTGAGTTGTCCCTGTATTAAGACTAAGCAGAGGTGATTTGATGATGTTGACATGTTAAAGTTGAAATGCTGCTGGAATAGTGGAGGCAGCTCCGGGTTTCTTTGTGACTTGCGGTAACACTGTGGTTCTAAATCAATAGTTGATTAGCGGTCCTAAAATATCGGAAACATTAACTTGCTTGACCAGGCTGTAGGTCATGTACTGTATGTTACTGTACATGTGAAATGCTTTGTGGACTTCACTGGACAGAGGTTGCTATCCGGTTTTGTGATGAAACAAAGGTGTGGTTGAATTTATTCTGCCACTGTGTCTTCTTATTGTCTCGGCCTTCAGGCCAATATATCACGGTCGCGGGGCGTATGAGCTAACAGGTTATAGATCAAACAACCGATTATCACAATACGTAGGTTAAAATATGGATTTTATGGAGTGGGTACCACTAGTATCGCAGTGTGAGTGTTGGCCACCAGTCATTGTTGGTCTAGTATTGTAAGAAAAAAAAGACGTCTACAAAAGTCGGCCAGTTGCTGTGGGTAGCAGTGACACTACACAGACTGGAGTATTATGAATAAGAAAAAAACACGAACAATTTCTTCTGGCAAGACAAGACTGCTCATGCGCTCCCATGATTCACCACCTCAGCTCGCAGAGATGCTGCTGACAATGCGACTCATGAAGAGAAAACGCACTGGTTTGCTGCAGAAGACGTAAGGAATCGAAGGCCGTCGCTTGGCTGACCAGACCACTTGTCCTCAGGAACATAATACATCATCAGAATACCTGGCGTTGAATGTATCTCTGTCATTAATTCAGGTTGGGTGAGTGCCACCGGTCCAACAAGGACATGTGTTCTTACATTTCTACATAATCTTATCCTTGCGTAATTTTATACCGAGTTTTGGATGCGGCGCGGAGCAGTGTGTTGTCAGGATCTGGGAGCAAGGAAGGATTTCTCCAGCGCTCTCTTCTTTTCGCCCTGCATCCCACTTCTTGTCTTTACATTGGATAGACTATTACTGTAAGGGACTAAAACGAGGTGCAAATTATAAACAGACGTGTCCGATTTGGTAGCGGATGGATTTAATTTCAGAAAATGGCTTAATCTGATCTGACGTGAAGGTAGGATACATCATTTATAATTTATCAACATTTCCATGAATTGATCCATTGCTGTGTTTTTTTGCATCAAATGGAATGGAGCAATCCAACATTGAATTCACCAGCACTGTGCATGTAGAAACTAATACAATTACTAACAAACGATTTGTTAAAGCGTCAATCAGCATTTGAAACAAAACGTTTTTTCTTCCCCCTTGTTTCGGGTAAAAAAGCTGAGGGATTGGGGCTGGAGAAATGTAACCACTCTCAAACGGATAGACAGCGCTACGGATACAAGGACTGACCATCCATGATATCAACACTATTAGTTTGAACCATGTTTTGAGACTATACAGTGTTTTTGTTTACATTTGTTTTGTTTACAAACATTGGAGTGAAAAAAAAAAGCGTATATTTTAGGTTCTGATGGGGCGTATGACAGTTGAACTAAGCTCACGAGACATAAGTTATATTCTTCAAGAATCAATGGGTACATTTAATTCATTCAGAAGCAAAGAATGGAGGAAGCAACTGCAGATTGCCCCTTTAAAGGCAACTGACGTTGAAAATTATGATAATGCCCTTTTTAGTGTAAGAGCTGTTTGAAAAGACCACCTGAGATTTCAGCCTGTTTCGGTGGGATGGAGATTTGACCTGCCTGGCAGTAAATTAGTTAATAGACCAATACAAAATAGTGTTCCAAACCTCTCTGCCAATAACAGCTAATTTCCTGTTTTCTTCTCCAGACTGTCCTAATAAAATTCTAGCTTGAGAAATTGCTCTTTGCTAAGAAGCTATTTTTGTTTATTTTTCACACCATTATAATTGAAAACAATCACAGTAAGGTCCTTCATTGTTACCCAGAAATGATTGTATATTAATATTATATGGCTCTATTGGACCTTTAAAATTTGAATGCATTGATACAGCCGTCTCTGTTTACAACAACAATAGTTGGTTTGCTTTTCTTTCAGACCTCAATTAAGCGATGCCAGGGATTCCGCCAGCTGCTGCTCCATGCTGTGTAGGAAGAAAACCATAATACAGGAAGTTGTGCTCCTTAAATAACAACAACACACCAACAACTAGCATGTTGCCTCCACACAGAGCAGACGCCCTGCCAGAGCCCTCTCCCTCTCCCAGCCTGAGGAGGGTCCAGGTTCAATGGGCCTTTTACCTCTCCCTGGCCCTCCTCTGGTACCCGTCTGGGGCGGTAGCCTCAACCCTCAACTGCCACAAGACCTGCATCTGTGCCAGTAATATCGTGAGCTGTTCCAAGATGAACCTGACCACAGTGCCCACTGGCCTGCCTCTCTATACGGCCGTCCTGGACCTCAGCTACAACGACGTCTCCCGGCTGAGGGCTGAGTGGACCACGGTGAAACTCACCAAACTCCACAACCTCCTACTCAGTCACAACGGCCTTCACTTCCTCTCCTCCGAGGCCTTCGTCTACGTCAAACACCTGCGCTACCTGGACCTGTCCTCCAACGACCTGCGACAGCTGGACGAGTTCATCTTCGAACCGTTGGGGCAGCTGGAGGTGAGAGAGAGAGAGAGATAACCTACTAACCTTCTGCCAAATATATGATCATAATTAGAGACACATATTTCCCAGACCAACAAAGAATTTCGAACACAAATCACATTCTGACAAACTTCCATCTGTTAGGTGAAATACAGCAGTGTGCAATCCCAGCAGAAAAATGTGTGACTTGCTTCCACAACAAAAGGTCAACCAGTGAGTCAGAAACACCAATGTAATATAACCTATATTTATCCCCCCCCCGTCATTCTTACATTCTACTATTAGCACATTGTCACACCACTGTACATCTCTTATGTAGCATTTTAAACTGCTAATAGAAAAAGTATAATTTATTATTTTTAACGTTGCTATTCTCTTGGAACTATTTGTGTGTATAATGTTTACTGTTAATGTTGTTGTCTTTGTTTTTGTTTTTTCGTAGCTTTTTTTTTGTTGCTTCACTTGCTTTGGCAATGTTTCCCAGGTTTCCCATGTTTCCCATGCCAATAAAGCCGTTTGAATTGAGAGAGAGAGAGAGAGATAGAGAAGGAGAAACAGAGAGAGAGAGAGACAGACAGACTGAGATGAGACAGTGAAAGAAAGATAGAGTCAGACAGAGAGAGAGAGAGACAGAGACGGGGAGACAACAGACAATGAGAGAGAGAGAGAGAGAGACAGAGAGGAATAGAGAGACAAAGAGAGGTAGATAGAGAGAGAGACAGAGAGAGATAGAGAGACAAAGAGAGGTAGATAGAGAGAGAGACAGAGAGAGAGAGACAGAGAGAGATAGAGAGAGAGAGACAAAGAGAGGTAGATAGAGAGAGAGACAGAGAGAGAGAGAGAGACAGAGAGAGATAGAGAGAGAGAGACAGAGTGAGAGAGAGAGAGAGAGAGAGAGAGAGAGAGAGATATAGAGAGACAGAGAGAGATAGAGAGACAGAGAGAGAGAGAGAGAGAGAGAGAGCCCGATAAAGAGACAGAGAGAGATACTTGTTTTTTACAATTCTGACTTTTACAAACAGTACAAGTCAAAAGTTTGGACACACATACTCATTCAAGGATTCTACATTGTAGAATAATAGTGAAGACATCAAAACTATGAAATAACACATATGGAATCATGTGGTAACCAAAAAAGTGTTAAACAAATCAAAATATATTTTATACTTGAGATTCTTTAAAATAGCCACCCTTTGCCTTCATGACAGCTTTGCACACTCTTGTCACTCTCAGCCAGTTTCATGACCTGGAATGCATTTCAATTAACAGGTGTGCCTTGTTAAAAGTTAATTTGAGTAATTTATTTCCTTCTTAATGCGTTTGAGCCAATCAGTTGTGTTGTGACAAGGTAGGGTTGGTATACAGAAGAGAGCCCTATTTGGTGAAAGACCAAGTCCATATTATGTCAAGAACAGCTCAAATAAGCAAAGAGAAACGACAGGCCATCATTACTTTAAGACATGAAGGTCAGTCAATGCGGAAAATTTCATGAACTTTTAACATTTCTTCAAGCTTAGTCACAAAAACGATCAAGCGCTCATGAGGACAGCCACAGGAAAGGAAGACCCAGAGTTACCTCTGCTGCAGAAGATACATTATAATTGTTGTAAATAAACCACTACTAAAGGACACCAATAAGAAGAAGAGATTTGCTTGGGTCAAGAAACACAAGCAATAGACATTAGACCGGTGGAAATCTGCCCTTTGGTCTGAAGAGTCCAACTTTGAGATTTTTGGTTCCAACCGCAGTCTATTTGTAAGATGCAGAGTAGGTGAATGGATGATCTCCGGATGTGTGGTTCCCACCGTGAAGCATGGTGGAGGAGATGTGATGGTGTGGGGGTGGTGATGGTGTGCTGCATCAGATGACCTGGCCTCCACAATCACCCGACCTCAACCCAGTTGAAATGGTTTGGGATGAGTTGGACCACAGAGGAAAGGAAAAGCAGCCAACAAGTGCTCAGCATATGTGGGAACTCCTTCAAGACTGTTGAATAAGCATTCCAGGTGAAGCTGGTTGAGAGAATGCCAAGAGTGTGCAAATATGTCATCAATGCAAAGGGTGGCTACTTTGAAGAATCTCAAAACCATTCCTCATGAAGCTGGTTGAAATAATGCCAAGAGTGTGCAAAGCTATCATCAAGGCAAAGGCTGGCTACTTGATTTGTTTAACACTTTTTTGGTTACTACGTGATTCCGTATGTTATTTCATAGTTGTGGTGTCTTCACTATTATTCTACGATGTAGATAATAGTAAAAATAAAGAAAAACACTTGAATGAGTAGGTGTGTCCAAACTTTTTGACTGGTACTGTAGTACCAGCTGAATTATTTGATAAAATGTACAATTTCCATAATTACAAAATCCATATTTACATATTATTTGCAGGTGCTGTTGCTGTACAACAACCGTATATCTCAGATTGACCGCTCAGCCTTCCAGGGTCTCCACAGCCTGCAGAAACTCTACCTGTCCCAGAACATGATCTCACGCTTCCCCCTGGAACTGGTCAAGGACAAGACCCGCCTGGAGAAACTCAGCCTGATGGACATCTCCTCCAACAGGATCAAGGTTCATACATCTATATTAAATAATAATGTGAAGTGTAAGTGGGTCTTTCTATAAACTAGGGTGAGGATTTCCTACACTAGACAAATTGTTACAGCTGTTTACAATTCATTGCTAATAATCTGCCGATTTTTGTCATGTCATTACATTAAGATATAAGTTGGGAGCATAGCTATATTCAATACAATTCACAAATTGATTTAAAAACCTGTGTTTAACACTTTCTCATGGTTGGTGTCTTGACGGATTTGTCCAAAATCGTGTGACATTAAACTTAACTTTCTGTCCTTGCATTTATGGAAGTATAATCAGCATTAATCAGTTAAATTAGACATTGAATCCTGGATCTATCTGTCTGACAGTTTTTTTTTGTACAGAGATCTCAGAAATGCAGTGTAACTACTTAACATTTCGTGTCTCATGTTATCAGGTGAACAGAGTTTTCATGGGCACACAAATCCCCCAAAATGTATATTAAATAATAATGTATGTGATTGCGAAATCGAATGCTTCTAACCAAAAAAAGTCACCTTAACCGTGTAACTTAAAACCTTAAATCGTTACTGTTATTTACCCAGTTATTTACCCAGTTCTTCAATAATTCATGTATAATATTTATTGGATGCGCGTTTGGTGTTGAGCGTGTTTAATAATGCCGTGATATTATCAACACATCAACATCTGATCCAGGAAGGAATTTTCTGAATGACAGTCAAGTGACAAACAGCGGTTGCCACTACAACCCACGTGGATCTAATGTTTTCCAACCCACGTGCTGAGGGGGGGAAAAAAGGTGTTTGAGAATGTCCATGATGTTTTGGTTGTCTCATTCCTTTCACCGGTGAAGACAGTTGTGACTGTATTCACTTTGGATCTAATATTTCCAACAAATTGAGGTTGATCATCTGTTGTTGTCTGCTTGATTTACAGCAGGGTCTTGTGAGGTTTAACAGAGAAAGCATTAAGGTAATGAGCTCATGTTTTCATATGTTATATGTTTAATTTAGACACAGAGTCTACTGTGTGTAATTGTGTAGGATATATTATTGCGCAACACCAAACCCTATTCTTATTTATTATTCTAAGTATAATGACAACAAATGACATATCCTAGTGAATTTATACACAATATGATCTGGTAATGAAATAACATGACAAATACATCTGGTTTCCATATTATACCTGCAATTTAAAACAATTCCTAGAGGCTTGAAGTAGTCTATTTACACAAAGGCAGGGTCTAATCCTGAATGCTGATTGATTAAAAGCGCATTCCACCGGGTGTCTATTCCACAAGTTACCACCGGCTAAATCTATGAAGTTTAAAATGCCTATTTATTCTGTTCCATCTGACTGCGTAATCCACTGTCTCATCAGCCCAGTCAGACAATTTATAACCTTGATCTCCACTATAAAAAGCATCTAGACATTAACTCACATTTCTTTTAGACTAACATTTAGTTTTCAACAGCGGAGATTTGTATAAACATGTCTGTCTCTCTGACATTTGAAACATTGTTTCTGTATTCAAATTCGATCTCCAGCTGACCCATAGTAATGAACATGTTGGGAGTCGGGACGAGACAGACAGGCAGACAGCTTTACTCAGCCGGTCGTAATCATGAATCAGCAGGCATCATTTTTATGGATACATACAAAAAAATGTCTATTGGAATAAAGGTCAAATGAAACGAAGTGCAGCTAGTTTGCAGTCTTTCTAGCTTCAGTTTGAAGTGATTGTGTTTTCTGTGTTGTTGGCTAGCTCCTCTGAACAACAGTGTCCTGACGAGAGAGCACATTTTCTATGCCAGGCCAAAATCGCACCTCATTAGCTCATTGTTATGGATGCATCCAAATAAATGTCACTAGAAAACAGCTTAAACAAATGAAGCTACTGTTGTTATTGTCTGCACTGTTTGATGGGACTGTAAGCTAGCCGTAATTGGCTAGCAAGCAAGGGATAAGAATGTTGCCAGCCAGTATGGCAAAGGAATATTTAAAACGAACGACTGGGTCCATATAGATACAGAACAAAAAGACTGAACGACTGGGTCACGTCCATAGATACAGAACAAAAAGACGGAACGACTGGGTCGCATCTCTGGCAACCGAACCAATAGAACGAACGACCAGCCGGCTTGGGTACCAACCCTAGATTAGTTTCGGGACTATATATTGTGGAAGGATGAAATAGTATGAATAAATTCATCAAAATAACATTTGAATGGAAATGGCTTTCACAAAAACCTTCTCTATTAAATGTTAACTACAAAGTAGCCTGTAGTATGTCTACCTGGCAGAATGATATCATGATTATTTGCCTCAATCCATTTGTTTAGCTAACTCTCATCTCATGTGAAGACTTTATCATATGCTTTCTCCCGTTGGTTCTCTTCCTTTCATTGTCTAGCAGCCGTTAAAGACATTATCCTAGTAACCGTTATCCTAGTAACCATTACCCTAGTAACCATTATCCTTGTAGCCATTATCCTAGTAACAATTATCCCCGTAACCATTACCCTAGCAACCATTACCTTTGTAACCATTATCCTCATAACCATTATCCCAGTAACAATTACCCTGGTAACCATTATCCTAGTAACCATTAGCCTAGTAGCCATTATCCTATTAACCATTACCCTAGTAACCATTATCCCCGTAACCATTATCATTGTAACCATTATCCCTGTAACCATTATCCCCGTAACCATTATCCCCGTAACCATTATCCCCGTAACCATTATCCCAGTAACCATTATCCCCGTAACCATTATCCTCATAACCATTATCCTAGTATCCATTATCCTCGTAACCATTATCCTCGTAACCATTATTCTAGTAACCAATGATAGTTGTGGCATCTTTAATTTCACCTCTTTCAACATTTCTAACTGATATTTCTATCTCTGTCCATGAAACCGCCCCTCGGGTGTGAGGCCCATTTTAGAAAGGTGTTTTCCCGCTAATTGCATTTTTGGAACATTTGCATAAAGTCTTTACCGCGGTGCCCTGAAATGTGATGAACATTTTAAACTAAACATTCCGATCTGTTCCGTCAGCTTTATCAATTGATAAGGTACAGCATATACCACCACAGGATAATGGTTACGAGGATAATGGTTACCGTGCTTCTACACCTGCATTGCTTGCTGTTTTGGGGTTTTAGGCTGGGTTTCTGTACAGCACTTTGAGATATCAGCTGATGTACGAAGGGCTATATAAATAAATGTGATTTGATTTGCACTATACTACTTTGATACTCATGGTGGGGATTAAGAAGTGAGTATACGCAATGCCCGCTGAAGACATGGGGCGGCAGGGGAGCCTAGTGGTTAGACCATTGGACGAGTAACTGAAAAATTGCACGTTTCGAATCCCCGAGCTGACAAGGTACAAATCTGTCGTTCTGCCCCTGAACAAGGCAGTTAACCCACTGTTCCTAGGCCATCATTGAAAGTACGAATTTGTTCTTAACCTTTTGTGACTAGGGGGCAGTATTTTCATTTTTGGAAAAATAACGTTCCCGTAGTAAACGGGATATTTTGTCAGGACAAGATGGACTTGCCTACTTAAATAAAGGTAAACATAAAAATAAGTGCATGTGCACTTGATTTAATGGGTAACTACACAAAATATATATGTTCTTTGATCATTTTAGGTCGTTCTAAGTGTGTCACTGTTTCTCATAGACTTTCACTCAGGGAGCATTTCCTTCACCGGGTGGGCCGTTTTGGACATTTTTGGCAAAGTTAGAGTATACTCACTTCTCCAGGAACTGCTAGGAGGGGGAGAGGGGTTGCTGAGGACTATTTCTGTCTGTAATAAAGCCCCTTTGCAGGGAAAAACTCATTCTGAATGGCTGGGCCTGGCTCCCTAATGGGTGGACCTGGCTCCCAAGTGGTATGCCCTCCCAGGCCCGCCCATGGCTGCGCCCCTACCCAGTCATGTGGGCCTAATGCATTTATTTAAATTGACTGATTTCCTTCTATGAACTGTAACTCAGTGAAAATCTTTGGAATTGTTTCTTGTTGCGTTTCTTTTTGTTGTTCAGTTTATATTAGGTCCTAAGTGCTTGAAATGTCCTTACAGGTCCTTGCGTTTGACTTGCTAATGTCTGTATGAACCTAAACTTAAAGGATGTACAGGGCCATCAGAAAATATCCCTACCCGTTGACTTATTCCACATTTTGTTGTGTTGTGAATTCAAAATGGATTCAATACATTTGTTTTCTCACCCATCTACACACAATACCCCATACCCATAATGACAAAGGGAAAACATGTTTTTAGAAATGTTTGCAAATTTATTGAAAATTAAATATAGAAATATCTAATTTACATAGGTATTCACACCCCTGAATCAACACTTTCTAGAAGCACCTTTGACAGTGATACAGCTGAGAGTGTTTCTGGGTAATTCTCTAAGAGCTTTCCACACCTGGATTGTGCAATATTTGCCTACTATTCTTTTCAAAATTCTTGAAACTCTGTCAAATTGGTTGTTGATCATTGCTAGACAACAATTTTCAGGTCTTGCCATAGGTTTTCAAGCAGATTTAAGTCAAAACTGTAACTCGGCCACTCAGGAACATTCGCTGTCTTCCTGGTAAGCAACTCCAGTGTAGATATGGCCTTCTGTTTTAGGTTATTGTCCTGCTGAAAAATGAATTCATCTGAGCAGACTGAACCAGGTTTTCCTCTAGGATTTTTTCTGCTTATCTCCATTCCATTTATTTTTTATCCTGAAAAACTCCCCAGTCCTTAATGATTACAAGCATACCCTTAACATGATGCAGCCAACATGGTGCTAGAAAATATGGAGAGTGGTACTCAGTAATGTGTTGTGTTGGACATGCCCCAAACATAACACTTTGTATTCAAGACAAAAAGTGAATTGCTTTCTCACATTTTTTTGTATTATTACTTTAGTCCCTTGTTGCAAACAGGATGCATGTTTTGGAATATTCTTAGTCTGTACAGGCCTCCTTCTTTTGACTCTGTCAAATATGTTAGTATTGTGGAGTAACTACAATGTTGTTGATCCCTCCTCAGTTTTCTCCTACCACAGCCATTAAACTCTGTAACTGTTTTAAAGTCACCACTGACTTCATGATGAAATCCCTGAGTGGTTTCCTTCTTCTCTGGCAACTGAGTTAGGAAGGACGCCTGTATCTTTATAGTGACTGGGTGTATTGATACACCATCCAAAGTGTAATTAATAACTTCACCATGCTCAAAGGGATATTTAGTATTTGCTCTTTATATTGTTACCCATCTACCAATAGGTGCCCTTCTTTGCGAGGCATTGGAAAACCTCCCAGGTATTTGTGGTTGAATCTGTGTTTAACATTCAGTGCTCAACTGAGGCACCTTTACAGATAATTGTATGTGTGTATAATCCTAGGCCTATGTTTTTGTATAGGTGGAGCTATGTGCCAATTTGCATATTAAAGTACATATGTGGGACTGCATTATATTTAGTTTCAAACCCTTTTGAAAATTTGATCCCAATGTCACACATTTGGCCCCATTATTTATAGAAAGACCCATGTGCATAGCATCTTTTACCTGTATTTTTTGCACAATTTAATCTAATGTTTAGTGACGGTGCATCATATAATGTTTTTACATTGTAAGTGGTGTTTTTATCTATTACTTTGTATGTTCATTGAGTTTTTACATTTTATTGTTGCACAATTTATTTACTCATTGAGGACATACACATTTTAATCTAATATAGGTTCCACCCATTGAGGAGCTGCAGGTGCTGCCTGCCTGGATAAAGAACGGCCTCTACTTCCACAACAACCCTCTGATCTGTGACTGTAGCCTATATAGTCTCCTGGCCCACTGGCACATCCGCCGGCTCAACTCAGCCCTGGACTTTAAAGATGAGTACAGCTGCTATCTCCCCGGGTCCCAGAAAAGCAGGGTGGGGGTCTTCGACCTGAACAGAGACTACATGAACTGTAGTACGTTCTACGAGGCGGACGAGGAAGCTTGGCTGGAACAGACGCTGATCTTGCGCTGTGATACTAAACACAGAGATCTGTCTAAGACCTGGGTGATGCCTGGCGATGTAGTGGTGACGGAAGGGCTTAATCAGACAGCCAAGGTGCTTCCTGACGGTAGTCTCCAGATCGGTCCGGTGAAGTCGGAGGACTCGGGGACGTACACATGCTACGCTGTGAGCGAAGCCCTCAACGAGACGCTCTACGTGCTGCTCAAGGTATGTTGGATACTGTTTCATAATGTATACGTGTTGTGTGTTGTAATGTTGTATGTCCAATGATCCTGTGACATCTTAATTTCCCCTTGGGGGATATTTCAGCTCAAACCAATTCAATTCAATTCAGCTCAAACCAATTCAATTCAGCTCAAACCAATTCAATTCAGCTCAAACCAATTCAATTCACTAGTGAAAAATGACTAAAAATGTAAATAACAATTCAATTCAAATCAACTCCATTCCTATCGATTCCCAAAGGTGCATAACTTCACGGAGAACGGCAACGGCGAAGCCCTGAACACGGCCTACACCACCCTGGTGGGCTGCCTGACCAGCGTGGTCCTAGTGCTCATCTACCTGTACCTGACCCCCTGCCGATGCTTCTGCTGCCCCAAGAAGAACCACGAGGACTCCATCCACTCCTCCATGCTCAGCGCCACACCCAGCCATGAGGACCTGGTCAACAACACTGACCCAAGACACGTGGCCTTCATCGACCCCAAGGAGCTGGGGCAGGGGCTGAACGGGAAGGTGAACCCCAACGATGGGGAGGGGGACCAGGGAGAGATGGATGAGGAGGGAGGGTTACTGGGGAAGGGAAGGAGGAAGAAGTCTGTGGCTGAGTCTATTAGTTCTGTCTTCTCTGACACCCCCATAGTGGTCTGAGATGGTACGGACCGTCGATATGGATGTACGCCGTGACGCGATTGGATGGATCAGGGATGTACGTGGTGTGATTGGATGAAACTGTGACTACTTCCTTGGACAGAAAGCCAATCACAGTTCACTAAACCGACCAATCAGAAGCTCCAGGGGAGTGTCAACACATTGCCTTGGTATTAACAAGGACAACTGACAATAAACAGGACCTTTCTCCAGCATTTGATCTGTAGCACTTAAAATATACATACTGTGAAAGCCTGACAGAGGAGTCCCACTGGGCACACACTGGTTGAATCAACGTTGTTTACGCGTCATTTCAATGAAATTACTTTGAAGCAATGTGGACTAGACGTGGAATTGACGTCTGTGCCCAGTGGAGTGTAAGAGGACACTAATTCCTTCCTGTGGCACAGTAACGGTGGATATCATGTTTGGACGGTAGCAGTACTCAGGAAGACATTGATTGGTGGAGGACCCGAAAATATGAGATTGTGAGCCATTTTAAACTTTGAGATGAAAACATTTTTGAGATAGTTCGTACATATATATATATATATAGTCAAGTCATGAGCATGAACCTTGTAGACTGACTCATATGTCTATTTACTAATAGGAGTAGACTAGCGTGAGTCTTCTGTAGACTTTAGTGCATACAGAACGTACATACGGTAGCTATACACATAGAAATAGAATGATTTTATATTACTTCCTGGCATGGGTACATTCATTATGGCCACCGGGCCACCCATCACAGAACTGACTTGGATGGGAATGTCTGTTTTAATAATTATATTTCTATGCATATACCCCTCCACCCCCACAGACAGACAGACAGGCCAGAGTTGGCCAAATACAACAACATGGTCACCAGATTCAGTGTTGGCCAGATACAACAACATGGTCACCAGATTCAGAGTTGGCCAGATACAACAACATGGTCACCAGATTCAGAGTTGGCCAGATACAACAACATGGTCACCAGATTCAGAGTTGGCCAGAGTTGGCCAAATACAACAACATGGACACCAGATTCAGAGTTGGACAAACAACAACATGGATACCAGATTCAGTGTTGGCCAAACACAACAACATGGTCACCAGATCCAGAGTTGGCCAGATACAACAACATGGTCACCAAATTCAGAGTTGGACAAACAACAACATGGACATCAGATTCAGAGTTGGCCAAACACAACAACATGGTAACCAGATCCAGAGTTGGCCAAATACAACAACATGGTCACCAGATTCAGAGTTGGCCAGATACAACAACATGGTCACCAGATTCAGAGTTGGCCAAACACAACAACATGGTCACCAGATCCAGAGTTGGCCAGAGTTGGCCAAATACAACAACATGGACACCAGATTCAGAGTTGGCCAGATACAACAACATGGACACCAGATTCAGAGTTGGACAAACAACAACATGGACATCAGATTCAGAGTTGGCCAAACACAACAACATGGACACCAGATTCAGAGTTGGCCAAACACAACAACATGGACACCAGATTCAGAGTTGGACAAACAACAACATGGACACCAGATTCAGAGTTGGACAAACAACAACATGGACATCAGATTCAGAGTTGGCCAAACACAACAACATGGACACCAGATTCAGAGTTGGCCAAACACAACAACATGGACACCAGATTCAGAGTTGGCCAAACACAACAACATGGTCACCAGATCCAGAGTTGGCCAAACAACAACATGGACACCAGATCCAGAGTTGGCCAGATACAACAACATGGTCACCAGATTCAGAGTTGGCCAAACACAACAACATGGTCACCAGATTCAGAGTTGGCCAAACACAACAACATGGTCACCAGATTCAGAGTTGGCCAAACACAACAACATGGTCACCAGATCCAGAGTTGGCCAAACACAACAACATGGTCACCAGATCCAGAGTTGGCCAAACACAACAACATGGACACCAGATTCAGAGTTGGCCAAACACAACAACATGGACACCAGATTCAGAGTTGGCCAAACAACAACATGGTCACCAGATTCAGAGTTGGCCAAACACAACAACATGGTCACCAGATCCAGAGTTGGCCAGAGTTGGCCAAATACAACAACATGGACACCAGATTCAGAGTTGGCCAGATACAACAACATGGACACCAGATTCAGAGTTGGACAAACAACAACATGGACATCAGATTCAGAGTTGGCCAAACACAACAACATGGACACCAGATTCAGAGTTGGCCAAACACAACAACATGGACACCAGATTCAGAGTTGGACAAACAACAACATGGACACCAGATTCAGAGTTGGACAAACAACAACATGGACATCAGATTCAGAGTTGGCCAAACACAACAACATGGACACCAGATTCAGAGTTGGCCAAACACAACAACATGGACACCAGATTCAGAGTTGGCCAAACACAACAACATGGTCACCAGATCCAGAGTTGGCCAAACAACAACATGGACACCAGATCCAGAGTTGGCCAGATACAACAACATGGTCACCAGATTCAGAGTTGGCCAAACACAACAACATGGTCACCAGATTCAGAGTTGGCCAAACACAACAACATGGTCACCAGATTCAGAGTTGGCCAAACACAACAACATGGACACCAGATCCAGAGTTGGCCAAACAACAACATGGTCACCAGATCCAGAGTTGGCCAAACAACAACATGGTCACCAGATTCAGAGTTGGCCAAACACAACAACATGGACACCAGATCCAGAGTTGGCCAAACAACAACATGGTCACCAGATCCAGAGTTGGCCAAACAACAACATGGTCACCAGATTCAGAGTTGGCCAAACACAACAACATGGTCACCAGATCCAGAGTTGGCCAAACACAACAACATGGTCACCAGATTCAGAGTTGGCCAAACACAACAACATGGTCACCAGATTCAGAGTTGGCCAAACACAACAACATGGACACCAGATCCAGAGTTGGCCAAACAACAACATGGTCACCAGATCCAGAGTTGGCCAAACAACAACATGGTCACCAGATTCAGAGTTGGCCAAACACAACAACATGGACACCAGATCCAGAGTTGGCCAAACAACAACATGGTCACCAGATCCAGAGTTGGCCAAACAACAACATGGTCACCAGATTCAGAGTTGGCCAAACACAACAACATGGTCACCAGATCCAGAGTTGGCCAAACACAACAACATGGTCACCAGATCCAGAGTTGGCCAAACACAACAACATGGACACCAGATTCAGAGTTGGCCAAACACAACAACATGGACACCAGATCCAGAGTTGGCCAAACAACAACATGGTCACCAGATCCAGAGTTGGCCAAACAACAACATGGTCACCAGATTCAGAGTTGGCCAAACACAACAACATGGTCACCAGATCCAGAGTTGGCCAAACACAACAACATGGTCACCAGATCCAGAGTTGGCCAAACACAACAACATGGACACCAGATTCAGAGTTGGCCAAACACAACAACATGGACACCAGATTCAGAGTTGGCCAAACAACAACATGGTCACCAGATTCAGAGTTGGCCAAACAACAACATGGTCACCAGATTCAGAGTTGGCCAAACAACAACATGGACACCAGATTCAGAGTTGGCCAAACAACAACATGGACACCAGATTCAGAGTTGGCCAAACAACAACATGGTCACCAGATTCAGAGTTGGCCAAACAACAACATGGACACCAGATTTAGTGTTGGCCAAATACAGCAACATGGTCACCAGATTCAGAGTTGGCCAAACACAACAACATGGACATCAGATTCAGAGTTGGCCAAACAACATGGTCACCAGATTCAGAGTTGGCCAAACACAACATGGATACCAGATTCAGAGTTGGCCAAACATAGTAACTGTAAATTGTGCTACAACGGATTGAATCGAGCCGTTAGGTACCTCTCTGGTCATGAATAGTCAGAACCAGTGATTCATACTGAAGAGGAACAGCCATGTTATAAACAAACATCACACTACAGCCCAGAGACCAGACTGAGTGGGCCTGTGAGTGGGAACCAGGAAATGTAGCTTATAACATGAGTGTGACTTATTTTACACTCTCAAGTAGGCAGACTGCTAGGTCAGATTATTTATTTAGTCATAATGAGATAGCAATAGAGCGGAATAGCATAATAAAAGTTCATTGTGGTTCACCTTTATTGTTGTTCGCTTGATGCTTGAGTCAGTTATTTGTACAGTAGGTGAATGAGGAAGTCTTCACACCCTTGTTAAGCCATGCATTCCTATTGCCTATCTGTTTTAGGAAGCCAGTCACTAAGAGATGAGCTATTATACAATAGTGTAATGGAAATACTGTTTATCATGGATTCATAATTGTAGATAAAAGAAAATGTATTCTTTCAAAGACTTGGCACACTGAAAAAAGAGACATATTGAGGTCTGTATACTGCACCATACGACATGCTTCTGCCAGGTGGTGTCGTTCTTCGTGATAATGTTCCCTGTCATAGTGAATGCACTGTATAGTAGGTGAACACAGCCAGTCATTAGGACAGCTCATTAGAGAACCACCTGTCTCCACCTGCTAGCCCAGGTTCATGAATATACATCATCATGCTGTAGCTAGCACGCTATGTCCCATGAATATTCATCATCATGCTGTAGCTAGCACGCTATGTCCCATGAATATTCATCATCATGCTGTAGCTAGCACGCTAAGTCCCATGAATACACATCATCATGATGTAGCTAGCACGCTATGTCCCATGAATATTCATCATCATGCTGTAGCTAGCACGCTATGTCCCATGAATATTCATCATCATGCTGTAGCTAGCACGCTATGTCCCATGAATATTCATCATCATGCTGTAGCTAGCACGCTAAGTCCCATGAATATACATCATCATGATGTAGCTAGCACGCTATGTCCCATGAATATTCATCATCATGCTGTAGCTAGCACGCTATGTCCCATGTATATACATCATCATGATGTAGCTAGCATGCTATGTCCCATGAATATACATCATCATGATGTAGCTAGCATGTTATGTCCCATGAATATACATCATCATGCTGTAGCTAGCATGTTATGTCCCATGAATATACATCATCATGATGAAGCTAGCATGTTATGTCCCATGAATATACATCATCATGCTGTAGCTAGCATGCTATGTCCATGAATATACATCATCATGATGAAGCTAGCATGCTATGTCCCATGAATATACATCATCATGCTGTAGCTAGCATGCTATGTCCCAGACTGACAGGAAAGAGATGGGTTATGTTGAAAAGGAAGAAACATTTTGAAACATTTTGAAACGAGGATGTACTACCAGAATACGTCCAATAAGAACACTGATTTTTAATTCCCTGTTACAGAAGCTTTGACTACAGTGTGCCCCACTGAACACGGCCCTGTGCTCTGTAATGCCGGGGAAAACACAGAGTTGTTCATTAGTGCTGTGCTGTCTGAGCTGATTCAGGTAACACATCTCTTCCTCAGTACGTTATTGGCTCTGTCTTCAAATTCAATTCATAAATGCAAATTGTATGCAGGGCCTTTTCAAGAGCTGCTGGCTCTTGAGCCCAAATGAACCAGGTTTTCAAGTAGACAAGGCCGTTCACCACCGTCCATGTCTTGGCGAATCAGAACGGTGTCATTACATTATCGTGAGCGTCTTTGTCATGACAACGACAGGGCTACTGACGTCTGAATGCTAATTACATCGTTTGATACGGCTTCCCTCTGCCTCACTGTGTGGGTGCGTGTGCGTGCCTGTGCATGTACGTGTTTGTGTGTGTCTCCCTGTGTGTGTGTAGACACATTTTTTTCCCAGCGTGTTCTCCTATGCCACCACACCAACACAAGTCCATTATATAAAATCAAATCAAATCAAATTCTATTGGTCACATACAGGTGATTAGCAGATGTTATTGCGGGTGTAGTGAAATGCTTGTGCTTCTAGCTCTGACAGTGCAGTAATATCTAACAAGGAATATCTAACAAATGACACAAAATACACACAATACACACAAATCTAAGTAGGAATGAATTAAGACTATATACAGTGCCTTGCGAAAAGTATTCGGCCCCCTTGAACTTTGCGACCTTTTGCCACATTTCAGGCTTCAAACATAAAGATATAAAACTGTATTTTTTTGTGAAGAATCAACAACAAGTGGGACACAATCATGAAGTGGAACGACATTTATTGGATATTTCAAACTTTTTTAACAAATCAAAAACTGAAAAATTGGCCGTGCAAAATTATTCAGCCTCTTTACTTTAAGTGCAGCAAACTCTCTCCAGAAGTTCAGTGAGGATCTCTGAATGATCCAATGTTGACATAAATGACTAATGATGATAAATACAATCCACCTGTGTGTAATCAAGTCTCCGTATAAATGCACCTGCACTGTGATAGTCTCAGAGGTCCGTTAAAAGCGCAGAGAGCATCATGAAGAACAAGGAACACACCAGGCAGGTCCGAGATACTGTTGTGAAGAAGTTTAAAGCCGGATTTGGATATAAAAAGATTTCCCAAGCTTTAAACATCCCAAGGAGCACTGTGCAAGCGATAATATTGAAATGGAAGGAGTATCAGACCACTGCAAATCTACCAAGACCTGGCCGTCCCTCTAAACTTTCAGCTCATACAAGGAGAAGACTGATCAGAGATGCAGCCAAGAGGCCCATGATCACTCTGGATGAACTGCAGAGATCTACAGCTGAGGTGGGAGACTCTGTCCATAGGACAACAATCAGTCGTATATTGCACAAATCTGGCCTTTATGGAAGAGTGGCAAGAAGAAAGCCATTTCTTAAAGATATCCATCAAAAGTGTAGTTTAAAGTTTGCTACAAGCCACCTGGGAGACACACCAAACATGTGGAAGAAGGTGCTCTGGTCAGATGAAACCAAAATTGAACTTTTTGGCAACAATGCAAAATGTTATGTTTGGCGTAAAAGCAACACAGCTGAACACACCATCCCCACTGTCAAACATGGTGGTGGCAACATCATGGTTTGGGCCTGCTTTTCTTCAGCAGGGACAGGGAAGATGGTTAAGATGGATGGAGCCAATTACAGGACCATTCTGGAAGAAAACCTGATGGAGTCTGCAAAAGACCTGAGACTGGGACGGAGATTTGTCTTCCAACAAGACAATGATCCAAAACATAAAGCAAAATCTACAATGGAATGGTTCAAAAATGAACATATCCAGGTGTTAGAATGGCCAAGTCAAAGTCCAGACCTGAATCCAATCGAGAATCTGTGGAAAGAACTGAAAACTGCTGTTCACAAATGCTCTCCATCCAACCTCACTGAGCTCGAGCTGTTTTGCAAGGAGGAATGGGACACAATTTCAGTCTCTCGATGTGCAAAACTGATAGAGACATACCCCAAGCGACTTACAGCTGTAATCGCAGCAAAAGGTGGCGCTACAAAGTATTAACTTAAGGGAGCTGAATAATTTTGCACGCCCAATTTTTCAGTTTTTGATTTGTTAAAAAAGTTTGAAATATCCAATAAATGTCGTTCCACTTCATGATTGTTGTTGATTCTTCACAAAAAAATACAGTTTTATATCTTTATGTTTGAAGCCTGAAATGTGGCAAAAGGTCGCAAAGTTCAAGGGGGCCGAATACTTTCGCAAGGCACTGTATATATTTTTTCTTTAGGAATGTAGTGAAGTAAAAGTTGTCAAAAATATAAATAGTAAAGTACAGATACCCCCCAAAAATGACTTAAGTAGTACTTTAAAGTATTTTTACTGAAGTAGTTTCCTCTGCTGTATGTAATTAGCGTGATCTGAAGGAAATGCCCTGAGCGCTCAAGTCAAGCTACATTTGTTTTCATACTGAATTACGGAGTTCAATATGGTTAGTTCTAGCCTGGTTAAACAACATAATTCAGTATGGTTTCTTCTAGCCTGGTTAAACAGCATAATTCAGTATGGTTTCTTCTAGCCTGGTTAAACAGCATAATTCAGTATGGTTTGTTCTAGCCTGGTTAATTAAACAGCATAATTCAGTATGGTTTGTTCTAGCCTGGTTAAACAGCATAATTCAGTATGGTTTGTTCTAGCCTGGTTAAACAGCATAATTCAGTATGGTTTGTTCTAGCCTGGTTAAACAGCATAATTCAGTATGGTTTGTTCTAGCCTGGTTAAACAACATAATTCAGTATGGTTTGTTCTAGCCTGGTTAAACAGCATAATTCAGTATGGTTTGTTCTAGCCTGGTTAAACAACATAATTCAGTATGGTTTCTTCTAGCCTGGTTAAACAGCATAATTCAGTATGGTTTCTTCTAGCCTGGTTAAACAACATAATTCAGTATGGTTTGTTCTAGCCTGGTTAAACAGCATAATTCAGTATGGTTTGTTCTAGCCTGGTTAATTAAACAGCATTCAGTATGGTTTGTTCTAGGCTGGTTAAACAACATAATTCAGTATGGTTTGTTCTAGCCTGGTTAAACAGCATAATTCAGTATGGTTTGTTCTAGCCTGGTTAAACAACATTATTCAGTATGGTTTGTTCTAGCCTGGTTAAACAACATAACGTTCAGTGGGGACGTTTTGGTGGGACGTTCAGTGGGACGTTCAGTGGGACATTCAGTGGGACGTTCAGTGTGGACGTTTCGGTGGGACGTTCAGTGGGACGTTCTAAATAGCTAATAGCTGGTTAAACCTTGAACACACATTATGGCGATGGATGCAGCACGCCTCCTATCTATACTCTCATGAGAGAGAGCCATGTCGTTAACCACGATGAATCAGGATAGGGTCTGCTTCTTCGGCTAAGGGTATTCTTCAGGTGCCTGTCATACAATTACTAAACATATAAAACACAATGGATAATGGAATGGAACACTGTCTATAGTGTAATGTCTGTGGTACTGACTGACTATAGTTTAATATCTATGGTACTGACTGACTATAGTTTAATATCTATGGTACTGACTGACTATAGTTTAATATCTATGGTACTGACTGACTATAGTTTAATATCTATGGTACTGACTGACTAGTTTAATATCTATGGTACTGACTGACTATAGTTTAATATCTATGGTACTGACTGACTATAGTTTAATATCTATGGTACTGACTGACTATAGTTTAATATCTATGGTACTGACTGACTATAGTTTAATATCTATGGTACTGACTGACTATAGTTTAATATCTATGGTACTGACTGACTATAGTTTAATATCTATGGTACTGACTATAGTTTAATATCTATGGTACTGACTGACTATAGTTTAATATCTATGGTACTGACTGACTATAGTTTAATATCTATGGTACTGACTGACTATAGTTCTCTGTCTCCTCTTCTCTCCCAATGCTGCTGTGTTCTCTGTCTACTCTTCTCTACCAATGCTGCTCTGTTCTCTGTCTCCTCTTCTCTCCCAATGCTGCTGTGTTTTCTGTCTCCTCTTCTCTCCCAATGCTGCTGTGTTCTGTCTCCTCTTCTCTCCCAATGCTGCTGTGTTCTCTGTCTCCTCTTCTCTCCCAATGCTGCTCTGTTCTCTGTCTCCTCTTCTCTCCCAATGATGCTCTGTTCTCTTCCTCTTCTCTCCCAATGCTGCTGTGTTCTCTGTCTCCTCTTCTCTCCCAATGCTGCTGTGTTCTGTCTCCTCTTCTCTCCCAATGCTGCTGTGTTCTCTGTCTCCTCTTCTCTCCCAATGCTGCTGTGTTTTCTGTCTCCTCTTCTCTCCCAATGCTGCTGTGTTCTCTGTCTCCTCTTCTCTCCCAATGCTGCTCTGTTCTCTGTCTCCTCTTCTCTCCCTATGCTGCTCTGTTGTCTGTCTCCTCTTCTCTCCCAATGCTGCTGTGTTCTCTGTCTGCTCTTCTCTCATAATTTTCTCTCTCTGCCAGGGCTTTGTCACTCATTCAGAGATCTAACACCACCATCTACTGGTAAGCCATGGTTTTACAGTGGCACTCACAAAATCATCTACGTAGGCATTTGGTCATACTACAGTACTGTCTGTACCCAGGGGTAATGATGATCATACTACTGTACTGTACCCAGGGGTAATAATGATCATACTACTGTACTGTACCCAGGGGTTATGATGATCATACTACAGTACTGTACCCAGGGGTTATGATGATCACACTACTGTACTGTACCCAGGGGTAATGATGATCATACTACTGTACTGTACTGTACCCAGGTTGTTGATGACAAAGAATATAATCAGAGGTAAGCCTCCCGATGGTCAATGATAATATTAGCTGTTTTGCAACTCTGGCAACAGTAGTTCAACGCAGAAATAGTGGTGGACTATTCCTTTAATAAGGATCTATACACTGTAGGTTTGATTGCTCTTTATATGTCTCTGTCCCTTTAATGACTGGTATTATATATACTGTACCAGTCAAAAGTTTGGACACACCTACTCATTCAAGGGTTTTTCTTTATTTGTACTATTTTCTACATTGTAGAATAATAGTGAAGACATCCAACCTATGAAATAACACATATGGAATCATGTAGTAACCAAATAAAGTGTCAAACAAATCCAAATATATATTATATTTGAGATTCTTGAAAGTAGCCACCCATTGCCTTGATGACAGTTTTGCATGCTCTTGGCATTCTCTCAACCAGCTTCATGAGGTAGTCACCTGGAATGCAAAAAAAATAATAAACCGCTGATCTCATGATTACCCATGCCTATCGTCTACACGGACTTCCCCAGGTCATTGTCTCGGATCGTGTGCCCCAGTTTGTCGCACGGTATTGGAAAGCCTTCTGCTCCCTGTTAGGGGCATCGGTGAGTCTCTCCTCTGGGTACCACCCACAGTCGAATGGGCAAACTGAGCGGGCCAACCAGGATCTGTAGAAGTTCCTCTGCTATTTCATCTCCACCCAGGCCAGCAGCTGGAGCAAGTTCCTTGTGTGGGTGGAGTATGCTCACAACACACTGCCGAACTCGTCCACTGGACTGTCAACGTTCAAGTGTCTGTTTGGCCCCCTCCCTTTCTCCTGAACAAGAGGCCGAAGTATGGGTGCCATCAGCAGAGGCATTTATTCAGCAATGTCGCCCCACCTGGATCAGAGTGCAATCATCTTTGCTCCGCTCCTCTGCCCGACAGCAACACCAGGCAAACCGGCACCAAAGGCCTCTTCGGCTCCTCTGACCAGGTCAACGGGTGTGGCTGTCCACCCGTGATCTTCCCTTAAAGGTGGACTCGCGGAAGCTCGCTCCAGGCTACATAGGACCATTCAAGATCCTGAGTCGCATCAACCCAGTCACCTATCGTCTCCAGCTTCCCAGGTCTATGAGAGTCTGTCCATCCTTCCATGTCTACCATCTCAAGCTGGTAAGGACCAGTCCCTTCCCTCTCCCCACCTGCCCCTCCGCCCCCTCGACTTGTTGATGGTCACATGGCCTACACTGTCCAGCGTCTGTTGGAGGCTCATCGGATCCGAGGCACCCTGCAGTACCTGGTGGACTGGGAGGGCTATGGCCCCGAGGAGCGGGCGTGGGTGCCAGCCCGGGACATCCTGGATCCAGGACTTCAACCAACTACTTGGTGGTCTCCCTGATTCCGCGTCTGGAGCCGCTCCTAGAATGGGGGGTACTGTCATGGTTCCACCTGTCACCAGAGGGCGGCAGAGACTGTCCTAGAGACATTAACGACATTCAGACATTCAGGTGTTTCAGGTGTTTCCAATTTACTCATTGTGTTTTCTGTTCTGTGCAGAAGCTTGAATTGTTGACCGTTCGTTTCCTGAGTGAGTTTTCGAGACTTAGTGTTTGTTGTTTTTTCATGTGTACTCTTATCCTGCGGCTACCTTTTCTCACTAAAGTATTATGTTTATTCTTAACAGCTGATTCCTCGTCTGGTCTCTTCTCTGCACCTGGGTCCAACCTTACCACGTCGCATCTCAGTATCAACTGTTCAGAGCAGACTGCAGGAATCAGGCCTTCATTGTCAAATTGCAGAAAAGAAACCACTGCTAAAGGACACAAATAACAAGAAGAGACTTGCTTGGGCCAAGAAACACGAGCGATGGACATTAGACCGATGGAAATCTGTCCTTTAGTCTGATGAGTCCAAATTGACTGTTTTTGTTTCCAACCGCTGTGTTTTTGTGAGACGCAAAGAAGGTGAACGGATTATCTTTGATTGTGTGGTTCCCACCGTGAAGCATGGAGGAGGAGGTGTGATTGTGTGGGGGTGCATTGCATGTGACTATGTCTTTTGTTTATTTAGAATTCTGGTTCGAGCTTAGTGGGACTATCATTTGTTTTCAACAGGACAATGACCCTACACACCTCGAGGCTGTGTAAGGGCTATTTGACCAAGAAGGAGAGGGATGGAGTGCTGCATCAGATGGCCTGGCCTCCACAATCACCCGACCTCAACCATATTGAGATGGTTTGGGATGAGTTGGACTGCAGAGTGAAGGAAAAGCAGCCAACAAGTGCTCAGCGTATGTGGGAACTCCTTCAAGACTGTTGGAAAAGCATTCCAGGTGAAGCTGGTTGAGAGAATTCCAAGAGTGTGCCAAGCTGTTGTAAAAGCAAAGAGTGGCAACTTTGAAGAATCTCAAATATAAAATATATTTAGATTTTTTAACACTTTTTTGGTTACTACATGATTCCTTGGGGCAGCGGGTAGCCTAATGGTTAGAGCGTTGGACTAGTAACCGAAAGGTTACAAGATTGAATCCCCTAGCTACAAGGTATAAATCTGTCGTTCAGGCCCCTGAACAAGGTAGTTAAAACCACTGTTCCTAGGCCATCATTGAAAATAAGAATTTATTCTTAACTGACTTGCCTAGTTAAATAAAAAAAAATAGTTTTGATGTCTCCACTAGTATTCTACAATATAGAAAATAGTAAAAAAAAGAAAGAAAAACCCTTGAATGAGTAGGTGTGTTCAAACTTTAGACTGGTACTGTATGTGCATCTCTCCACACGGTGTGCGTTTTCTATGTTTTACAAGGGGATCTCAATCGGCTCTGTGACATCATCTGCGTGTCCCTCCACGACTTTCCACCACTGAGGATGCTTCGCTACTTATTGTTATTTGGTATCTGGTATTTTATCAGGATCCCCATTAGCTGTTTTGCGAAAGCAGCAGCTACTCTTCCTGGGGTAACAGAACACAAAACATGAAACATAATACAGAACACTAATAGACAAGAACAGCTCAAGGACAGAATATATCAATATCAATTTATAAAAAGGAACAAATAGCCTACTTATCAATACAACAGCACACAGAAACTATCTAGGTCAAATAGGGGAGAGGCGTTGTGCCGTGAGGTGTTGCTTTATCTGTTTTTTTGAAACCAGGTTTGCTGTTCCTTTCAGCAATATGAGATGGAAGGGAGTTCCATGCAACAATGGGTCTATATAATACTGTACACTTTCTTGAATTTGTTCTGGATTTGGGGACTGTGAAAAGACCCCTGGTGGCATGTCTGGTGGGGTAAGTGTGTGTGTCAGAGCTGTGTGTAAGTTGACTATGCAAACAATTTGGGATTTTCAACACATTAATGTTTATTATAAAAAGAAGAAGTGATGTAGTCAGTCTCTCCTCAACTCTTAGCCAAGAGAGACTGGCATGTATAGTATTTATATTAGCCCTCTGATTACAATGAAGAGCAAGACATGCCACTCTGTTCTGGACCAGCTGCAGCTTAACTAAACTCAGCAAAAAAAGAAACGTCCTCTCACTGTCAACTACATTTATTTTCAGCAAACTAAACGTGTAAATATTTGTATGAACATAACAAGATTCAACAACTGAGACATAAACTGAACAAGTTCCACAGACATGTGACTAACTGAAATGGAATAATGTGTCCCTCAACAAAGGGGGGCCGTGGGGGTTAAGTAACAGTCAGTATCTGGTGAGGCCACCAGCTACATTAAGTACTGCAGTGCATCTCCTCCTCGTGGACTGCACCAGATTTACCAGTTTTTGCTGTTAGATGTTACCCCACTCTTCCACCAAGGAACCTGCAAGTTCCCAGACATTTCTCGGTGGGGGAATGGCCCTAGCCCTCATCGTCCGATCCAACAGGTCTCAGACGTGCTCAATGGGATTGAGATCGGGCTCTTCGCTGGCCATGGCAGAACACAGACGTTCCTGTCTTGCAGGAAATCACACACAGAATGAGCAGTATGGCTGGTGGCATTGTGATGCTGGAGAGTCATGTCAAGATGAGCCTACAAGAAGGGTACCACATGAGGAAGGAGGATGTCTTCCCTGTAACGCACAGCGTTGAGATGGCCTGCAATGACAACAAGCTCAGTCCGATGATGCTGGAACACACCGCCCCAGACCATGACGGACTCTTCCCCTCCAAATTGATCCCGCTCCACAGTACAGGCCTCGGTGTAACGCTCATTCATTCGACAATAAACGTGAATCAAAACCGCGACTCATCAGTGAAGAGCACTTTTTGCCAGTCCTGTCTGGTCCAGCGACGGTGGGTTTGTGCCCATAGGAGACGTTGTTGCCGGTGATGTCTGGTGAGGACTTGCCTTATAACAGGCCTACAAGCCCTCAGTCCAGTCTCTCTCAGCCTATTGCGGACAGTCTGAGCACTGATGGAGGGATTGTGCATTCCTGGTGTAACTCGGGCAATTGTTGTTGTCATTCTGTACCTGTCCCACAGGTGTGATGTTCGGATGTACCGATCCTGTGCAGGTGTTGTTACACGTCTGCCACTGCGAGGACAATCAGCTGACCGTCCTGTCTCCCTGTAGCGCTGTCTTAGGCGTTTTACAGTACGGACATTAGAATTTATTGCCCTGGCCACATCTGCAGTCCTCATTCCTCCTTGCAGCATGCCTAAGGCATGTTCACGCAGATGAGCAGGGGAGCCTGGGCATCTTTCTTCTGGTGTTTTTCAGAGTCAGTAGAAAGGCCTCTTTAGTGGCCTAAGTTTTCACAACTGTGACCTTAATTGCCTTCCGTCTGTAAGCTGTTAGTGTCTTAACGACCGTTCCACAGGTGCATGTTCATTAATTGTTTATGGTTCATTGAACAGGCATGGGAAACAGTATTTAAACCCTTTACAATGAAGATCTGTGAAGTTATTTGGATTTTTGCGAATTATCTTTAAAAGACAGGGTCCTGAAAAAAAGGACGTTTCTTTTTTTGCTGAGTTTAGGTCTTTCCTTGAAGCACTTGACCACATGACAGAACAATAATCAAGGTAAGATAAAACTAGAGCCTGAAGGACTTGCTTTTTGGAGTGTGTCGGAACATCTCTTTATTACGGACAGACCTCTCCCCATCTTTACACTCATTGAATATTGAATGTATATGTTTTGACCATGACAGTTTACAATCCAAGGTGAATATAGCATCATTCTTGTGTATTTTAATTCCTCTTGTGTTACTATTTAACTTGTTTCTTGTTTAACCGTATCGTTGAAAAGCGCTTGTAAGTAAGCATTTCACGTTAAAGTCTACACCTGTTGTATTTGGCACATGTGATTTGAGAAAGACAGAAAGAGAGAGAGAGAGAGAGGGAGGGAGAGAGTGAGAGAGAGCGAATGGGAGTCTGTCTGAGGACCGGGTTGCCATGGTAATCATTCTATGTTCCTCCTCTGTGATTGGTTCGGCTAGAGTGAGGAAGTATCTGCTATTTCTGTCCCCTCAGACACAGCGGACACACACGTACTCAGTCACAGGACCACACATGTACGCACGCACACACACAGACATGCACATGCACACATGCGCACACACACACACACACACACCAAACAACCTGACCCTTTATCTCATTCTGAGAAAGTCTATTTCAATACACACTGGAATTGTTGTTTTGACCTGGCCACATGTTGACCTGGCCACATGTTGACCTGGCCACATGTTGACCTGACCACATGTTGACCTGGCCACATGTTGAATTGGCCAGATGTTGACCTGGCCACATGTTGACCTGGCCACATGTTGACCTGGCCACATGTTGAACTGGCCACATGTTGACCTGGCCGTATGTTGAACTGGCCACATGTTGACCTGGCCACATGTTGAACTGGCCACATGTTGAACTGGCCACATGTTCACCTGGCCGCATGTTGACCTGGCCGCATGTTGACCTGGCCACATGTTGACCTGGCCACATGTTGAACTGGCCACATGTTGAACTGGCCACATGTTGAACTCACCATGAGTAATTGACTGGCCAATGAGGGGAAGCCACAGGGTTGAATTCTTAATCCGTGCATGTGTGTTGTTTTCCCTAAGCAAGAGAGCAGCAGTGATGAGACAAGTCGCTTGGGAACAGAAGGAATGAGCAGGACAAGATATCGTCACATCTACAATAGGGTTAGGGTTAGAGGACATCATGTCTAGATTAGGGTTAGAGGACATCATGTCTGGATTAGGGTTTGAAGACATCATGTCTAGATTAGGGTTAGGATTAGAGGACATCATGTCTAGATTAGGGTTAGAGGATATCATGTCTAGATTAGGGTTAGAGGACATCATGTCTAGATTAGGGTTAGAGGACATCATGTCTAGATTAGGGTTATGATTAGAGGACATCATGTCCAGATTAGGGTTAGAGGACATCAGGTCTAGATTAGGGTTAGAGGACATCATGTCTAGATTCGGGTTAGAGAACATCATGTCTAGATTAGGGTTAGAGGACATCATGTCTAGATTAGGGTTAGAGGACATCATGTCTAGATTAGGGTTAGGGTTAGAGGACATCATGTCTAGATTAGGGTTAGGATTAGAGAACATCATGTCTAGATTAGGGTTATGAGTAGAGGACATCATGTCTAGATTAGGGTTAGAGGACATCATGTCTAGATTAGGTTTAGAGAACATCATGTCTAGATTAGGGTTAGGATTAGAGGACATCATGTCTAGATTAGGGTTATAGGACATCATGTCTAGATTAGGATTAGAGGACATCATGTCTAGATTAGGGTTAGAGGACATCATGTATAGATTAGGGTTAGAAGACATAATGTCTAGATTAGGGTTAGGATTAGAGGAGATCATGTCTAGATTAGGGTTAGAGGACATCATGTCTAGATTAGGGCTAGAGGACATCATGTCTAGATTAGGGTTAGAGGACGTCATGTCTAGATTAGGGTTAGGGGACGTCATGTGTAGATTAGGGTTAGGATTAGAGGACATCATGTCTAGATTAGGGTTAGAGGACGTCATGTGTAGATTAGGGTTAGAGGTCATCATGTCTAGATTAGGGTTAGGATTAGAGGACATCATGTCTAGATTAGGGTTAGAGGACGTCATGTCTAGATTAGGGTTAGAGGACGTCATGTGTAGATTAGGGTTAGTGGTCATCATGTCTAGATTAGGGTTAGAGGACGTCATGTGTCGATTAGGGTTAGGATTAGAGGACATGTCTAGATTAGGGTTAGAGGACATCATGTGTAGATTAGGGTTAGGATTAGAGGACATGTCTAGATTAGGGTTAGGATTAGAGGACATCTTGTCTAGATTAGGGTTAGGATTAGAGGACATGTCTAGATTAGGGTTAGAGGTCATCATGTGTAGATTAGGGTTAGAGGTCATCTTGTCTAGATTAGGTTTAGGGTTAGAGGTCATCATGTGTAGATACATTACGGACAATCCTTTTCAATTCCACCGGGAGTGATGAGTCCAGGGATGAACGTATTATAGACAGAATTTAATCCCACAAACAGAATGACTTACTTAAGACTTACGGTATACGCCATACAGTATACCTTGAGTCTTTACTATGTCATTCCATTCACAAAAACTTATGGTACACCTTAACTTTACATTATTTATAATGTGTTAGACATGCTATACAGATGATGGCTGAGAGGCACTATCATGACAGGGGACTTTGTTTAGCTGTTTGTAATGGCTGTTTATTACATCCTACACAGTATTGGTCAGTTCTTCTCTCTTGTGTTTCATGAAATATCAAACTCAACGATGATATACTGTACCTGACATTGTTATCAGGATAAAGGTAAGACCCAGATGCAGACCGTGTCGAAGTAACAATGTTTATTACAGCAACAGGGGCAAAGGTACAGGACGGCAGGCAGGCTCAAGGTCGGGGGTCAGGCAGGCTCAAGGTCGGGGGTCAGGCAGGCTCAAGGTCGGGGGTCAGGCAGGCTCAAGGTCGGGGGTCAGGCAGGCTCAAGGTCGGGGGTCAGGCAGGCTCAAGGTCGGGGGTCAGGCAGAGTGGTCCGGCGGGAGGGTTCAGGGTCCGAACAAGCAAGGGTCAAAAACCAGGAGGGCGAGAAGAAATAGAGGCTGGGAAAAGACAGGAGCTGACAGGACAAACGCTGGTAAACTTGACAAACAAGACAAACTGGCAACAGGAACAGAAAACACAGGTGTTAATACACAGGGGATAATAGGGTGTAGATGTGCGACACCTGGAGGGGGGTGGAGATGGGCGACACCTGGAGGGGGGTGGAGATGGGCGACACCTGGAGGGGGGTGGAGATGGGCGACACCTGGAGGGGGGTGGAGACAAGCACAGAGACAGGTGAAACAGATCAGGGCGTGACAATAATCTTCCATCGGATCAATAATTCTGCATCAGATTAATAATCTTCCATCAGATCAATAATCCTCCATCATATATATAATCTTCCCTCCATCATATCAATAACCCTCCATCATATATATAATCTTCCCTCCATCATATCAATAACCCTCTATCCATCATATCAATAATCCTCTATCCATCATATCAATAACCCTCCCTCCATCCGATCAATAACCCTCCCTCCATCCGATCAATAATCCTCCATCATATATATAATCTTCCCTCCATCATATATATAATCTTCCCTCCATCATATATATAATCTTCCCTCCATCATATCAATAACCCTCCCTCCATCCGATCAATAACCCTCCCTCCATCCGATCAATAACCCTCCCTCCATCAGATCAATAATCCTCCATCATATATATAATCTTCCCTCCATCATATCAATAATCCTCTATCCATCATATCAATAATCCTCTCTCCATCAGATCAATAACCCTCCCTCCATCCGATCAATAACCCTCCCTCCATCCGATCAATAATCCTCCATCATATATATAATCTTCCCTCCATCATATCAATAATCCTCTATCCATCATATCAATAATCCTCTCTCCATCAGATCAATAACCCTCCCTCCATCCGATCAATAACCCTCCCTCCATCCGATCAATAACCCTCCCTCCATCCGATCAATAATCCTCCATCATATATATAATCTTCCCTCCATCATATCAATAATCCTCTATCCATCATATCAATAATCCTCTCTCCATCAGATCAATAACCCTCCCTCCGTCCGATCAATAACCCTCCCTCCATCCGATCAATAACCCTCCCTCCATCATATCAATAATCCTCTATCCATCATATCAATAATCCTCTATCCATCAGATCAATAACCCTCCATCATATATATAATCTTCCCTCCATCATATCAATAATCCTCTATCCATCCGATCAATAACCCTCCCTCCATCCGATCAATAACCCTCCCTCCATCCGATCAATAACCCTCCCTCCATCCGATCAATAACCCTCCCTCCATCAGATCAATAATCCTCCATCATATATATAATCTTCCCTCCATCATATCAATAATCCTCTATCCATCATATCAATAATCCTCTCTCCATCAGATCAATAACCCTCCCTCCATCCGATCAATAATCCTCCATCCATCCGATAAACAATCATGCCTCAATCAAATCAATAATCATCCCTCTATCCGATCAATAATCCTCCCTTCATCAAATCAATAATCCTATATCAATCAGATCAATTATCCTCCCTCCTTCAGATCAATGATCTTCCCTCTGTCAGATAAACTATCCTCCTACCATCGGATCAATAATCCTCCCTCAATCCAATCAATAATCTGCCTTTATCCAATCAATAATCCTCCCTACATCAGATCAATAATCCTACCTCCATCAAATCAATAATCCTCCAACCATCAAATCAATAATCTTCCCTGCATCAGATCAATAATCCTCCCTGCATCAGATCAATAATCTTCCCTCCATTCAATCAATAATCATCCCTCCATCAGATCAAAAATCATCCCTCCATCCGATCAATGATCATCCCTCCATTAAATCAATAATCCTCCCTCCAAAAGATCAATAATTCTCCCTCAATCCAATCAACAATCATCCTTTATCTGATCAATAAGAGAGAGAGACAGCTAAGGTGATTTTTTCTGAGGCTAGAGAGAGAGACAGCTAAGGTGATCTTTACTGAAGCTAGAGAGAGACAGCTAAGGTGATCTTTACTGAGGCTAGAGAGAGACAGCTAAGGTGATCTTTACTGAGGCTAGAGAGAGACAGCTAAGGTGATCTTTACTGAGGCTAGAGAGAGACAGCTAAGGTGATCTTTACTGAGGCTAGAGAGAGACAGCTAAGGTAATCTTTACTGAGGCTAGAGAGAGACAGCTAAGGTAATCTTTACTAAAGCTAGAGAGAGACAGCTAAGGTGATCTTTACTGAGGCTAGAGAGAGACAGCTAAGGTGATTTTTTCTGAGGCTAGAGAGAGAGACAGCTAAGGTGATATTTACTGAAGCTAGAGAGACAGCTAAGGTGATCTTTACTGAAGCTAGAGCGAGACAGCTAAGGTGATCTTTACTGAAGCTAGAGAGAGACAGCTAAGGTGATCTTTACTGAGGCTAGAGAGAGACAGCTAAGGTAATCTTTACTAAAGCTAGAGAGAGACAGCTAAGGTAATCTTTACTAAAGCTAGAGACAGCTAAGGTTACTTTTTCTGAGGCTAGAGAGAGAGACGGCTTAGGTGACCTTTACTGAGGCTTTACTGAGGCTAGACAGAGAGACAGCTCCCTGCCTCCCTCCAATCCCTGCTGCCTCATTGCCTGCTTGTCTGCCTGCCTCCCTGCATCCCTCCCAGCTGCCTGCCTGTCTCCCTCCCAGCTGCCTACCTGCAGCCTCTGCCTGCTGCCTGCCTGCCTGGCTGCCTCCTTGCTGCCTGCCTGCTGCCTCTGCCTGCCTCCCTGCTGCCTGCCTCCCAGCTGCCTGCCTGCCTCCCTCCCAGCTGCCTGCCTGCAGCCTCTGCCTGCTGCCTGCCTGCCTCCTTGCTGCCTGCCTGCCTCGCTGCTGCCTCTTTGCCTATCTCCCTGCTGCCTCTTTGCCTATCTCCCTGCTGCCTCTTTGCCTGCCTACCCCCTTGCTGCCTCCCTGCTGCCTCTCTGCCTCCCTACCTGCCTCGCTCCCTCTGCTACCTGACTGTCTGTCTGCCTGCCTCCCTCTCTGCCTGCCTCCCTCCCTCCCTGCCTCTCTGCCTTCCTCCCTGCTGCCTCTCTGCCTGCTGCCTCCCTACATCTCTGCCTGCCTGCATCCCTACCTCTCTGCCTACTGCCTCCCTCCCTCCCTGCCTCTCTGCCTGCCTCCCTGCTGCCTCCCTCCCTGCTGGCCTGCTGCCTCCCTCCATGCCTGCTGCCTCCCTGCTGCCTCTCTGCCTGCTGCCTCTCTTCTGCTTCCCTCCCTCCCTGCCTGCTGCCTCTCTTCTGCTTCCCTCCCCCCACACAGACACACATACCCTCTCCCTCCGTCCCTGCTGCCTCCTTGCCTCCCTCCCTCTCTGCCTCCCTCCCTGCTGCCTCCTTGCCTCCCTACCTCTCTGCCTCCCTCCCTACCTCTCTGCCTCCCTCCCTGCTACCTCCCTCCCTACCTCTCTGCCTCCCTACCTCTCTGCCTCCCTCCCTGCTACCTCCCTCCCTACCTACCTCCTTGCCTCCCTACCTCTCTGCCTCCCTCCCTGCTGCCTCCTTGCCCCCCTCCCTCCCTGCTGCCTCCTTGCCTCCCTACCTCTCTGCCTCCCTCCCTACCTACCTCCTTGCCTCCCTACCTCTCTGCCTCCCTCCCTGCTACCTCCCTCCCTCCCTACCTCTCTGCTTGTCTCCCTGCTACCTCCCTCCCTCCCTCCCTATCTGCTTGTCTCCCTGCTACCTCCCTCCCTCCCTACCTCTCTGCTTGTCTCCCTGCTACCTCCCTCCCTACCTACCTCCTTGCCTCCCTACCTCTCTGCCTCCCTCCCTACCTCTCTGCTTGTCTCCCTGCTACCTCCCTCCTTGCTACCTCCCTCCCTACCTACCTCCTTGCCTCCCTACCTCTCTGCCTCCCTCCCTACCTCTCTGCTTGTCTCCCTGCTACCTCCCTCCCTCCCTACCTCTCTGCTTGTCTCCCTGCTACCTCCCTCCCTCTCTACCTCTCTGCTTGTCTCCCTGCTACCTCCCTCCCTCCCTACCTCTCTGCTTGTCTCCCTGCTACCTCCCTCCCTGCCTGCAGGCTCCCTCCCTGCTCCACATTGCTCTGCAGTTCCTCTGAGCTCGTGCTGGAGAGAGTGTGTGGAGTGTGAGTGTGTGTGTACTATCAGCAGGACAGGAGGAGAGGAGGAAAGGAGCACGCTGTCCTGCTCTCGTTTGTTGTTCCATTCTGCTCTAGTTTTTGTTCTCTGTCCATTCTGCTGTTGCACTGCCGTGGGTCAGGGAGGAGTAGATGAGATGAAAGAGCCAGGTGAGGAGGAGACACAGGAGCATCTCTCTCTCTCTCTTTCTCTCTTCTTCTCTCTTTCTCTCTCTCCCTTTCTTCCTCTCTCTCTCTCTCTCTCTCTCTCTCTTTCTCTCTCTCTCTTCCTCTCTCTCTGCCATGGTATAACGTGTATGTGAGTGAGTGAGTGAGTGAGTGAGTGAGTGAGTGAGTGAGTGAGTGAGTTAGTGGGTGCGTGCGTGTAAGTGCGAGAGAAAGAGCAAAAATCGGTCCACTTCCCTCATCCAAGCAGACAGTGAACCTGGAGAGGAAGGAGCAGCCCGTCTCCACACTAACTATTATAAAGGTATGTGATCCTATCGTTTCTCATCGCAATGCTCTGCTTTAGCTTCACATAGAACTAGACATAATCACAAGTCTGTGGAGGTATCACAACGTGACTATCGGGTCAAGACCACATTCTATACTATACCGGTGGTTGGAGTGCTGTGCTACTTATCCTCTCCTCTCGTGACAACAAGATATCCACGGAATGCTACACACTCCGTCTGTGCATTGGGAGAGAGGATTCACGGAGAGAGGGGAGAGTCAGAAGAGATTCAAAAAAAGAGAGAAAACGCAGGAGTGGGACATACTGTTGTAGTCAGCCAAATAGAGAGATCCAGGAGGGGTAGGGAAGGTTTGATCAGATAGGGGAGAGGAGGTTGAGATGGGGGGGTGGGAGGGGGGGGGGGTAAAGGTGGTGGACTGGGCAGTCCTAGCTGGCTAGCTGAGGGACCATTTAAACAGATTTAAAATGGGTCATGGTCCTCTTATCTCCTCTCCAACATCTACATTCGGACGGTGAAACATGTTTAGAGTAGAATTTTAGACCTCTCTCAATGGACAAACAAGCTGTGTTGTTTGTTCTCCTTCAAGCAGTAAACACACAGATGGTCATGTGATAGGAGGGTCATATGGTTCTCAATTAGCAGCAACAGACCGACTGAGATTCTGCCATGACCTGAAGGCAAATTCTTCTTTCTTTCACGTGAACACTTGGAGCTGCAGGTCAGGACAGTGAGGTAGTGTTTCAAGACTATTTGAACGTTCTCTTTTTTTTCCACCACTCCTGATCTTAGTACAAACGGGAGATTCTGTTCTGTATAAAATACAAGATGTGTGGACTAGAGGAACAACCCTCTTCTACTTATACATACTAAGTGTTTTGAATGTTCTAATTGGTGAAACAGAATTCTGGTTCTGGAACTCTGGTTCCTACAATTAGAATCTGTGGCTATAAAGGCAGAGGTGGAGACAGTTTCACAGAATCCGAAAGACAACATGTGTGCGTTTTGAAATAAATTAAATATACAGTACAATTCATGAATCATTGAACGAAAGTATGGGGAAAAAGTATGAAATAAAAAAAAACGAGCAATTTAAAGAGAGAATTGTAGTGACATGATCTTTCAATAATGACACTTGATGTGGTATACACATTCCTAAAGAAATATTTGACAATATCAGAATTCTTCAAAACGCACATGGTTCTTCATTGTACACAGTTCTATGTAAGGGGACAGTAGAGACCTCCTATCTGTAAACAGAAAAATGCATTAGGTTGTGTCTCTCAGTGATATTACCATGACATTAGGTTGTGTCTCTCAGTGATGTTACCATGACATTAGGTTGTGTCTCTCAGTGATATTACCATGACATTAGGTTGTGTCTCTCAGTGATATTACCATGACATTAGGTTGTGTCTCTCAGTGATGTTACCATGACATTAGGTTGTGTCTCTGATTGTGTCTCTCAGTGATGTTACCATGACATTAGGTTGTGTCTCTCAGTGATATTACCATGACATTAGGTTGTGTCTCTCAGTGATGTTACCATGACATAAGGTTGTGCCTCTCTGTGATGTTACCATGACATTAGGTTGTGTCTCTCAGTGATATTACCATGACATTAGGTTGTGTCTCTCAATGATATTACCATGACATTAGGTTGTGTCTCTCAGTGATGTTACCATGACATTAGGTTGTGTCTCTCAGAGATATTACCATGACATTAGGTTGTGTCTCTCAGTGATGTTACCATGACATTAGGTTGTGTCTCTCAGTGATGTTACCATGACATTAAGTTGTGTCTCTCAGTGATGTTACCATGACATTAGGTTGTGTCTCTCAGTGATGTTACCATGACATTAGGTTGTGTCTCTCAGTGATGTTACCATGCCATTAGGTTGTGTCTCTCAGTGATGTTACCATGACATTAGGCTGTGTCTCTCAGTGATGTTACCATGACATTAGGTTGCGTCTCTCAGTGATCTTACCAGACCATAAGGTTGTGTCTCTCAGTGATGTTACCATGACATTAGGTTGTGTCTCTCATTGTGTCTCTCAGTGATGTTACCATGACATTGGGTTGTGTCTCTCAGTGATGTTACCATGCCATTAGGTTGTGTCTCTCAGTGATGTTACCATGACATTAGGTTGTGTCTCTCAGTGATGTTACCATGACATTAGGTTGTGTCTCTCAGTGATGTTACCATGACATTAGGTTGTGTCTCTCATTGTGTCTCTCAGTGATGTTACCATGACATTAGGTTGTGTCTCTCAGTGATATTACCATGACATTAGGTTGTGTCTCTCAGTGATGTTACCATGACATTAGGTTGTGCCTCT